>NW_009693188.1:0-39487 GCF_000703405.1 Apaloderma vittatum | reverse complement strand
TCCTTAAGACTTAAGTTTGATTACAACAATATGAGTGCCAAGTAGTCTCTTGAGGTATTGACTGTTCTCCAAGTGATGGTATGAGAACATGCAGGTTCTGTATGTGCCTTGCTGAACTGGGCCCATAACACTACAGACCCAAGCTGCCAGCGGCACTAGTCAGCCTCTTCCAAACTAGAGAAGAATATTCCCATATTCCACTCCTAAATTTAGATAATTATAATTGAAACTATGTAAGCATTCCATTATTCAGTCTTCACTAGTTATTTTATAATGTTAATGTCATCTGTTATTAATTCAGACACTAATGCTTTTTCACTGTGGGTTTTTTATTTTTTTTAAACAATATTTTTATGAAGCAAACACTGCAAATCCTCACAATCAGTTTATCTAAAATCAGTCACAATTTCTAGCAGCCTCTTGGGACTCATGACCTGTCTTTAAAATGTCAGTTACACAATGACACATAGCATTATGTACATTTTATCTCATACTTCTTTGAGAAGTGGTGGCAGGTATTTTCAAGGAAGTAATACTTTCAGTAGATACCTAAATGTCTCATCCACCAGTCTTTCAAACATAGTGACTGTTGTGGCTTACCTCAGTTTGAATTTGTTCAGCAGAATATTCAAATCTCTGCGGCTGTGCTGGGAAAATTCAAAACTCCCATTCTCCCTAGGTAAAACTATTAGTAACCAAAAATCTTCAGAATCAAGTGTGTGTCATTTCCTTCCTTGGTAATTACCACCAGTCCATTTTTAGCTACTGGTTCAGAGAAAAGAGCTCTAGAGCCAGTATGCTCTGGATTGCAATCTCAGCTGAAAGATGCAAAATGAAAAAGTCCTTTTTGGTGTCCAATGTGAGGCTCAAGGAATTTGAGATGAGGATAATAACTGGGAAAAAAGGACTGTCATAGTTTGAGCTCACCCCAGGAACAAGAGTTGCGCAGCCTCTCCCTCACCCCCACACCCCTCCCTTTTGGGATGTGGAGGGAGAAAATTCAATCAAAAGGCCCAAGGATTGAGATTAGGACAGGAAGGATGTAATTCACCACTTACAGTCACAGGCAAAAATTTACCACCACCAGTTTAACCAAATCAGCTAGATCTGAGTAGGATACTGAATGAAATAAGTAACAACTAGATCCTAAATACACTTCCCCCTCCACCCCTCCCTTCTCCCTGGCTACCTTCCCACCTCCAGCAGCGCAAGGGAGTGATGTCTGTCCATCTTTCCATTACTCGTTATCCATGGCAATCCTTCCTTCTCGGGAAATAGGGCTCCTCGCAGTCTTCCTCTGACTCCACGGGGTATCCGTCTCATGGCAGACAATCCTCCTCTTCCTCCATGTGAGCCCTTGCCACTAGCATCCCACGCACAGGCTGCAGTGTCCTCTACTCTAGCGTAGGTCCTCTTTGGAGTCACAGTTCCCATCGGATGCTTGCACGTTGTCTCTCTCTCCCCTGGCCTGGGGTCCTCCACCTGCTGCTATATCCTGCATGTTTCGCCGCCATTGATCTTGGTCTACAGGGCCTCAGCCTGCCATCTGAGGGAGATCCCTGGTTCAGTGCCCTTCTTCCCTCACTTTATTCTCACCAACCACGTGGCTTCCTTCTTCACCTCCTCCTCCTCTCCAGAACAACACCCCAACACAAAAGACAGGACAAAGAGAAAAAGAGGCTGACCCAACAGGTTTCCCCTCTTAAATACATTTTTTGCAGAGGCTCTAGTAAGCCTGGCCTTGACCAGAGTTTGGTCCAGCTGTTACCTGGGGCTAAGGGAGGGTCTGGAAATTTCACAAGGAGACACTCCCACAATCCCCCTTCACACTACCCAAAAACTCCAGCCAGACACAAACGCAGGACAGAAAGTCAGATCTCAAGAAGACTCTGTATCTTAGTTTTCCTGGAGCGTGTTCCATTTTCATGCTACTGTCATTTGGTTTCATTCTAATGCAATACCGCACGGATCACTGTGCTAAAAGAAACGTATGTCTTACCAAATTTATATGCATTTCTGTTTCTGATATCCTAACCCATAAAATCACTCTAAAATTACATTCCTGAATAATTCTATCTAGTCAATAACTATACCCAAATTACTTTCAGTACAGGTGTCAAGTACCATATTTAGTAACTTGCCATATAAATCTCCTATATTGATATTTTTTTATCATTGAGAAATACTAAGTTTAATTTGCATTGAATATTCTTGCTTTAGAAGTTCTTATATAGAATAAGTCTAGTCTGAAAAGAACTTTATGAAGCTTTAGCACAGGGAATGAAAACAAATTCCCACATATCATTTACCCTCTGAAAAATGGGCAAAATCCTAGGGTTTCTTCCTTGCTTTAAAATATACATCATTTTGTATAGGAACAGCATCATTTTTTATAGGAACAGCAAACTTAGGCTGCTGTGGTATCCAGAGATTAGTAAAGGAAGAACAACCTGAATTTTTCTTGGCTCTTGCTATTGTTCAGGCACTTAACTTTTAAAGATACCTTATTTGTGTCATTAGCACCATTTTGAAGTTTCTTACACCAACTCAGATTTCATCTAAAGATAAAATGGTCAAGATCAGAAAGCTTAATATAAGCATGTTCATTTGTGTTTCTCTGATAATTTTCATTAATTTTTCTACACTTGAGAAATAATACATCAGTAGTGTGCCTGACAAACCCAATAAGCTGCATTTAGTATAAGCTACCTTTGTAAATTTGTGACTTCAGCAACCTTGTCAGTGTTTGAATTAAAAGAAGACAATCAAACAAACAAACAACAAAGAGAGAGCTACAAAGGTATTCTAGAAAATTCTTAAAACTCTGCCAGATTTCGCAAATTGTTTGGAGTAAAGTGTTGGTTAAAGTTTCCATAAATATTTTAAAGCACTGACCTTCTGTTTTGGAGGTTGCTTAAACTAGCGGCACTGAACGCAAATACTGTCCTAAACCTGTGTAATCTGATAAAATGGATGATCAAGCCATCAGTTTAGCCAGCCAGTTTACAGCTCGTTCATCCTGCCTTAGCCTACTACTGATAGCATCTCTCCTTTCTCTATGAAATTTGAGCTGTTTTCTTTCTTTGACAGACACTGTAATCTATAATCCCATTCCTAAATTTCCATGTGATTATGCCTTCTTTTAAATTAATATGTAAATTCAAATTTTACAGAAATTCCTGGACTGATTGCTTGAATTTGTGATTTTGAGATCTAAACATTTAGAGGTTTCTTAATCATTTACCACTGCACAAAGCAAGTAATCTAAGCACAGAGGAGATATTCCTTTTAAAAGATTAAGTCTATATGCTCGATCTTGTTTGTATAGGAGACAAAGGATGACCTGCAGTCTCAAGGTCCACCAAGTGAAGTGTCCTTTCTCCAGATTTATAGAAGGCACATAGAGCTCTGTTCTCACAGAGCACCCCAAAGTCAAGACAGAAGTCCTTTCACTCTTGTGCAGGTTGCATGAGGGAGTTAATGAATCTATATAATGTCAATCAGTAGAGTGAGAAACAGAAAATTAAAACTTTTTCTTGTTTAAGGTTTTTTTACGTTCACTTTTGTTTTCTACAACAGGAAGAATGCAATTATTGTGGATATTTATTGAAGAAGTGGGGAAAAATGCATCCCCATTTCCAGAATCCTCTCCAATCATCATTTATTCTAAAGTGTTAAAATTTTTATCATGTCTTGGCTTTTATGTGGTGCCTTTTGAAGTTGGTAGACTTTCTGATTACTTAAGGTCTGTTATTATGGTACAGCAGCAGTTTATTAGAGCTAAAAGGTTTTTTGCATGTCACAGAGTCTAAGTCTGCACCCACCTAGTTAAGGAGTAAAAGATGAGTGTAGGCTCAGAGGTAAATATAAAAAATCATCTTCTTTTTTGGGGATTTCCTTTGACAGGGCTTCATACAGACACAGATACAAAAGCAAGAATCTCAGATCATAGTAGAAAAAGAGTCTGTGCAGAAATAACTGTCATGGTTCTCTTATTTGTCATTTGGAGTAAGGTGACTCAGCTCAGTTTTTCTGTAGCACTGCCAAATCAAGCATTAGAAGGCTTGATAACTCAATTTGTGTTTACTTTTCATCTTACAAAAGATATACATGATAATCCGTGAGATTCAGGGGTTTAAGTTCTTATGTTTACTGTTGCTTTTACTTAGCACTTGTTAAAATATTTACTAACCTAACCGTGTTTTAACCACTGTTCCTGTGACAATTAGACACCAGAGGAGGCATTGGAGCCCAGATTTCACACTCCTAGCAAGAAATTCTCATTTATAGGATCAAACTCACACAAGCTCTGAATACATATTTGATTTTTACAAACTGGAATCTGGTATTTCTCAAGTTTCAAGAGAGCTCAAGACCACCTAGTCCCCCTAATCTATTGAAAACTTCCCTCTAGACTTGTGTATAGGCCATGTCACACAGCAGCCATGTACTGAATCCAGTGAGACAGAAAAAGAGGATCAACTTTAGCACTCTCTGAGGCCTAAGCCTGTTTTAAACTGCTAGGGAGATAGTCCTCTATTGCTACATGTATGCTGGCTTCAGGAGCTGTGCTGTGTTTGCCTGAAGGGAAGTCTTGAGCAGAAAGTAGGCACTTAATGATACTAATTCCACCTTCTGCAGTGACACTTCTGAATATTCCTAAGAACAGATATGGAGATTCCTTTGACAGTCAACAGACTCACGTTTGGGTGGCACCTGACAAAAGGTCTGAGTGTGGAAATAAGTGAAAGTGTATATTTACATTCTTGTTACTTTCTTCTCCTTTAGCTTCAGTGGTTGAAATTTCTGAAATGTTGGATTTAAAATTTGTAAGCTGTGAAAAATCTCAGAATTTGTTTCACAGCAACACATCACCAGTAGCGTAAAACTAAACTGTTTCATGAAGGTCTAACTCAACTCACATTCCCTATTAGTGAGTGAACAATCCAGTGCTTGGAGAATTTGTCTTTTGAAGACAAGGCTATTTTTAAATTCATTCAAGGAGGAAGCATATTTTAAATTTTTTTCATTCTTAAAACTTTATGGCACGAAATGGACCTCTATAAAACTGCATAGTTTGTCTGTATTTTTCTTATTTCACCAACATTTTAGATAATATTGCCACACTCTGATAGGTTCAAAAGTTGAGAAGAACAGTCTCTAAAGTGAGAAGAAAATCTGTCAGTCCAATCAGTATTCTTAAATATTTGGTTGACACTCTTAATACTGAATGATAGGAACCATATGAGGACCTAAACAGATAGACATCAGTCATTCAGGTTTGACCATGACCAGACTCACTTTCATTCTTACACTTCTTATACTTCTGTTTATCTTAGATACAAAATGGTGACTTGAGGGAAAAAAGTGTTGGCTCAGTTGTGTGGCAAGATGGGATACTTGGAACTTTCAATATCCTAGCATGTAATTCTTTGGAAGATGTCCAGAGTACTCGTCTTTTATTCCAGCTGGCATGTAACATACTCCTGCCACAGTCAAGACCTGAAAATGTTTACTTAATAAGTTTATAAAGTTTTCTTGCGTCAGACACAGAGACTTTTTTTTTTCCTATAGGTCTTACAGCACTATTACCGTCTCCCAACATTATTTTATTTATCTGGTTTTGTTCCTTCTGACTTCATTCTCATCCAGATGGAATTTTTAGGAGAATAATAAACCTTGAGGTTGTGTGTGTCCATATTGTAATCATTTTTTGAGACTTTTTGTACATTATCTTTGGTTGAGATGAGGTAGTACATCCAGAAAAAAAATAAGATGGATCACAGGTATAAATTTTAATCTACACTAAAAATTGAATTTATACAACCACAATGACTAAGCTATAATCTGTAACAGCTTTACTGAATAAGAGCATATACTTTAAATCAAAATTATTGGCAATCTATGAATATATTGTATCAAATATTGAATATTATGCAGAACAGTCCTTTGACAATGGGGAACAGGTCATTGCCCTGCTCTTCAGGCTATAAAATCATACTACTATCTCCTATTTTATGACCTTATGAATCTTGATGTTTTTTTCTGGTCAATGTCACATCTACTTCTCTGATTCCTTAGGACATTTCTTTATGAGGCAAGAGGTGTATATCTGAATTTAGTCATGAAGGTTTTATGGTCTTCAGCATCTTGAGTGAACTCTCTGATCACTCGTAACCAAAATGTGCAACAGCTCACCGTGTTTAGCAGTGTTTTAAAACCAAATAGTACTGCATTGTTCTTGGAAAGACAGACAAAATCATAGAATCATAGAATGGCATAGGCTGGAAGGGACCTTAGAGATCATCTAGTCCAACCTCCCTGTTTTGGGCAGGGACGTCACCTCTCGACTAGACCAGGCAACACATGGGGACCGAGTGGGAATCGAACCCGCGACCATAGGTGTTGTCATTCTTGTCAGCACCACGCTCAAACCACTGAGCTAAACAGCCCCCAAAATGGCATACCTCCTCTAGTGGTTCTCCAGCAGGTGGGAGCTGTTGTTGGTTATTCTCATGGGATACAACCCTGTCCTTACTATTTCCTTTTTTTTTTTTTTTTTAGCCATTAGCAATTCTGGGAGCATGGTTATGTGCTTTTTTGCTGTGAAATACAGAAGAGCCCCTCTGCAACTCACAGTGATTGCTAGTCTCCCTTCCACAGGTCATATACCTTGGATTAATGTCACAATGCTCAAACTTTTACTTCTTCACGTTTTTCTCAGGAGTTAGACACATATTTAGCAATATCATTGGATTGGAGGTCTACTTTAACATGAGGCAGAATGATAGAAGCTGAGGACAAGCAAACATTACTAGAACAGTTTTCTAACCTGTGCTCTGCTCACTATCCATATCTAAGGGTGTTCAAATGAGATCAGAAATGTCCTTGGTATCTGTCTTGACAGAGCAAAGTTGCCTTAAAATCCATAATGATGAAACCCCATTAAGATATTAAAATATATAAGCTGTTGGCTTATATATTTCAGGTCTGCTGTCATCAGAAGCAACAGTTGTTGCACATTTGTCTGACTTCCTAATGTTATAGTTCATTAGACATAGAGACTGTTGGACATACTTGGAAATTTCTGATATGTTATCAATGTCTGAGGAGATTTGAATCTGCGTCTTTGTGGAGAATTCCTTAATCAAGGATGTCAGTGGCAGTGGTCCTCAAGCTTTCTTCCATTTCCTGCCACAAAATCTCTCATAGATAAATCCGCATGCCTGCTAACAGGCAGCAAGCCGTATGCCCTGAGGGAACAGGCCAAGGAATCTGTGTGCACAAGGAATAGGGAATGCACTGCACATGCATTATATTCAACTCTTCTCAGTCAATTTGATATAAACATTTACTTCCTTTTTTGTAGATCCATGTATGTGGCAAAGATCCTCGGTAATGGAGGATCTTTGTAGAAAAACTAGGATTACCCATTCCTGGACTCCTCCTTTCATAGATACAAGCTGTAGACAGTCTGGAAGTCAGAGAAAATGTCCTACTTCTGTTAACTTGTTCCCATCTGCCATCTTGTTTCAGATTTCATGAATCCTTTCTCACAATAATTATTGTTGATTGTTATTAATGATTGTAATATTGTCACTTAGATTGTACTTGCAGTCTGGTATGGAAGTTCACATAGTACTCCTCTCTTACAAGCAAGCATTAATAGCAAGTACTAAATAAAGATGTCTCCCTTGCATCTGAAGGGCAGAGCTGGTTCTTTGTGTTTCTGCAAACAGCAGCTGGAAGGTTGCAGGTTAGGCCTGGGTACCTCTGACGGAGATCTCTCAGGGTACTATGGTGCTTTTGCCACAGAGTCTGATGTGATTGTCAAGGAGGGGAGAGAAAAATACCCTGTTGTGAGCTCTAATGGAGTGACTTTGGGAAAGCAAGTACTGCCATTTCTGGAGCTCCAAGTGATAGGGCTGTGGATCACTTTAAAGTAAGAATACATAGCACATAAGATCACTCCCTCTTTCCTGTCACTTATGTCCTCTATGCATTACCATACCGATTTTAGAGAAGGAACTCCGGCTGTTCTGTTTATATCACACAAAATTAGACTGTTTCAGATAGGGTTTTGAGCACAAAACTGCTGTAAACTCTTAAATCCAGCACAAGGATCATTCAGTCAAGAAATTGTCTTCCAACTCCTGCCCCAGAAGGACAGACTGAGTTTAAGTATCATCAGACAGACAGTTTTAATGAAAGAGCTTTCACTTATCTCTGGGTGAGTGAATGTGGAATAAGCATCTTGCACGTATGTTTTTCTTGCAAAAAGTTCAGATTTTGAATTCCTGTTCAATTGTAACCTGGAGCAAATCACTTAATTTATAGAGAGGTGTAAAGGCAAAGATTAAACACCTGACAATTTAGCAAATGAGCTGTTGAGAACCAGCCTTACAAATGCTTTCCTATCCCTGAATATTGAATAGGGAGTTTGAACACTGAACCCAAACCAGCAGTATCTACAGCAGATTTAGGAACTTTCTGTTAATTTCTGCCATGCTGAGGTTAAATTGTTTTTGCAACCTAATCCTGAGCTTCCACTTCATACTTAATCAAGCTCCTGTTTAGATAAACCCTTGCTTTTTATGTCAAGTCTTTATTTCAGACAGCTCAATCACCAAACACTGTACTTACAGAAATGAAATAATTACTAAGCAGATTTAAACAGATTATCTCAAATTTAAAGAGTTAAATTTAAAACATGTTAAAAATATAATGCTGGAAGTATTAGTAGGGTTTACAGTAATATTTAAATAGATGTATCATATCATAAATGCCAACTGAATAAGTCTTTTTAATTCTTGAAGTAAAAAGGCAAGGTCTTTTAGATTTGAAAGTCACAGGTTATCCACTTTCGTTGCTTAAAATGTTTTCATCAGTATTATGTAAAATATTTGTTAGTTGAATTAATTGTCAACAAACTGAATATATTCCTTTTAAACTCAGTAATCAAACAATGCATCGTCTTGTCACAAAACAGTGAGTTCCAACAACTCCAGCTTTCTAAAATCACACAGTGATTGAAGCCATCTAATTTGCACAAAAGAGCAGTGGAAAATTAATTTAAGAACACATTTGGTTTCACATATGTTTGCAATAAAACTGTTGTTTTAAATGACTTAATTAGAACAGTTGGTCATGCTTACTGGAAACTAACATAATGGCATTGTTGCGACCGCAGAAGTCAGAGAGGGAGTGAAAAGACTGGAAATTGGAAGGAAGAGAGCAAATGTTTTAAAATTCACAAAGAGTTTGACAGTTCCAGAAAAAAACAAACCAAACAAAAACAACCCCCCAAAAACAAATATGAAACAAACAGCCCTCAACATATTACATGTCTCTGTGTGTGAACACATTCGTGTTTTCTTAAGGGGAGAATTGCACATTTGTTTTCTGCAATATATTTCATCCTCAGTAAACAGTAATTACTAAATCTGGTTTATGCTATGCTGCACATCTCACAGCGGCACCATGAAGGGAAAATGTACAGCCACTGCCTCAGTTTTCCTCCATGAGATTTTCCACTTGGAGCTTTATTTACCAACAGGGTTCCTCACAAGTCTTTCCAACACACTGTGAAAGGAAGGTTAGTGGAAATATCATGGCAAAATGACCATCAGTAGTGATATTCAGCGAAAGTTTCTGGAATTCAAATTAAAGTAATTTGTTGTGCTGTCTGTTGATGGCCCCAGAGCAAGTTTCTTCTTTCAACCCTGTTTGAACCCATGCTCTGACCTGCAGGCTTTTGCACTCAGGTTCCTCTCTAGCCAGCAGCTCACTTATTTGCGAGACCTATCTACAACCTTCATCTGCATCATCTCATACTTTTCTGTTTCAGGTGATTTTCCACAGTATCAGCATTCATCTGGCCACACCACAGACTCAGTTTCTTCTGAGAAACACATTTAGATTTACACCTTTAGTTATAGCTCTTCCTCCTCTTTTAAAGTAGCTCTAGAATATGAATATTTTTTGATTCAACTTATGAACAAGAAAAAAAGGTTCATATTTTCCTTGCTCTTAGAGAGACTGAGGCAATACCTTTCGCTAGTCAATTTTTCAACAGTCACAGCTCCCATCTTCCCAGACCAGTGTTACTGATATCTGTCAAGACTGATTACTTCAAACATTCTGTCATATCAGTGGCATTACATAAAAAATTTTGTGGGTTTTTTGACAGTGCTTTGTGTTCCTCAGAAATCTAACACTATGAGCATGGTGTGGAAGGTAAATCACACTGACCAACGGGCATCCAAATAATGGATGTAGCTCAAAGCATTTTAAACATCAAGGATTAATACGCATGTGTTGCTGAGACAGTTTTAAAAGATACTTAGATATTTACAAAAAAAAAAAAGAATGTTTCAAGAGATACTCATATATATTGAGAAGACTAATTAATATTTCTGGAAATGAAAGTTAGAGATGTAAGTATCTTTTAGAATCTTTAGTAAGTACTTGAATGCTAGAGATGAATGAAAAATGGAAAATTCTCCCCATCAGCAGTTCCGTTATAACAAAATACCTTACCACTCAAAGAATTCAAAGCTATGAATGTCTTTGTTGTTTTATTGAACACTTCCTTAAGTACAAGAAATCAAAGCAGATTCTGTCCCCTCTTCCCCTTCCAATTTTCATATCTTCGAAGTAGGTTCACAATGCGTTTATTTTAAGACCTCTTCAGTGTCACATCAATTAGTCAGACAGGCAGATTGAGAGTTGGGAGATAGCAAAGACTTGATTATCAGTAAGAATAAAATTCTCTATGCTTCTCTACCACACACAGTTTCTCTCCTTCTCCGGTGAATGGAAAAAAAAAAAAAAGAAAAATAAGGAATGAAAGCTTTCTTGGGACAAGCTCAAAATTGACAGAAAATTCCCATTTAAATAAAAGTTGCTTCCCGTATGCCTCAGTGGTAGGAAGTTTAACATTTTAGGACTTCATATAGCTTAATTTTATTAACTATAAGTTTTGCAGATTTTCTATGTCATACAAATGCCTATGGTAATCCACATTTTGATTTGATTTTCCCTGAGTTTAGGAATGGAAAATAGTCAGAAATTTGGAGCCACATCTGTCATTCTCATTATTAAAATCCACACCCATGAAAGGAAACAGAAAAAAAAACACTTAGGAAAAGAACTCCCAATATCAGCATCAATTTCCCTTCCCTCATTTTTATTTACCAGACACTGAAGATTTTATGGTCCTGTTTGCCATAGATACTGACGAATAGTCCTCAGAATCAGCAGTGAGTTCGACTCACAGATGGAGTGAAATAGAGAGCTCTTGTCTCTGTCTTAGTTACATATGTCTTTGCTCAAAGAGAAGTTACAGTTATCAAGTCTGTAGTATGTCTTTTTTTCCCATCAGCACAGTCTTTAGAATTAAGCACTTCTGTTCTAAGAAGATACTGTTGTACTGTTCCTTCCTTTCTTCTCCCCTTTAGACTAAATTCCATTTAAAAGATTTTTCTGAAGTTAGAAGGTTACTTTTATGGCCTCTGTAGAGGAAAGGAATTATATTAGAATTTAAGCAATGGAGAGCATGGGCAAGATTAAATCTAATCCAAAAGGAAGAGGCTCTGGAGAAAAATGGTTACAATATAAAAAAACCCCAAACACCTACAACCTCAAACCAAAACTCACCTACCCACAAGTTTTTAGAATAAATTTGAACTCTCGTGTTCTCAAAAGTGTCTATGCTTTCACGAGAATGTCCATTTTTTGTCTTTAAGGAATCTATGCGAGTCCAAATGAACTATTTGTTTCTACATTTCTGTTCTTAGAGTAGAAAACACACAACTCCTACTCAGTCACTGGGTATGAAAAAAGCAAACAGCAAGAATCTGTTAAGGAAGAGATGATGTCAAATGAGAATCAGTGATCATTTATTCTTGAGCTTGAATATTGGGAAATTTATAGAATAAGGAAGAAAAATAAGGTTGTTTATATGTCAGCAGGTTGTATAATCTGTCTGCCATTGTTATTTTTCTTAACACATCTGCCAGTGTTGCTGCAAGTGTTCCAAGGAGTAGAGCTGGTTAAATAAAATGAATTTTTCTGAGGAAGAATTTATACGCAGCTCAATGTGCGTTTCAAGCTTGTGAATCTCTGGCAGAACACTGATGATTACTCAGAAAATAGTCTGATAGAATTAGTGACTAACTGCAATAATAAGAATTGTTTGTACAGTTAGAAAATAAACTGGCTATTCTACTGCCCCAGAATCACATATACGTATTGACTTGGCTAGGAAAATTTTAATCTTTCCAGGTCTGATATTTTTTACTTGATGCTAACCTAAAAGACAGTGTATTAGCATACTGTCTTTGCACATAAGCTAGGTAAGCTTCAGCAGTGCAAGAAATGCCAGGTCCATTAAATAGAGAGGAGACTTCACTGATCTGAAGGATGTTGGTCCATTCTCCTTGTGTGATACACTGTCTTTGACATTCAGGGTTGTTAAAAAGAGGTGAAAACATGATACGGTACTAACACTTATTATGTATGTTTAGCTGAGTAATAAACTGACATCAATAAAAAAAAGAAACTTTTTTTAAAAAAGAAACTTTATTTTGACAGAGATGTCTCATGGAAACGCGTAAAGCTGTGGATATATTCTACCCACCTCAAGTAAAAGAGAATATTTTAAACTTGTTATGAAATAACATGTTGACTCAGTAATCAGACATCTTGTTCTTTTATTTTTACATTCTTTTAGACTTGTTGAAATATTAGGAAATGTATCTTAATGTTCAATAATAGTCTTTTAAAATGAAAAGATCAGTGGGAGACTTCTGTTTGGGGCACTTCTGTTTACAGTGTTTGCGTTGGGAATATTTTACCAAAAAAAAAAAGACGTATTGAAGTGTTGAAATTGCAGAGGTTGTCCATGGGAATGGCTTTTTATGTATTTTCTAAATGGAGTCTGATTTATCTTTTTTTTATTATTGTTTTTATTTCTTGTTGTAGAATACCTGAATATATCATTGACTTTTAGCCAGGAAGCTCTAATTCTCTAAGAGTGTGCTTAGGCACCTGTTGCTGAAATGGATGAGAAGCTGCAACTCGCTTCTGATTTACCTCAATTCATTATGATCACCTATGGTATGCTGAAAGACAACTTCATGTCTTAGTGAGATAAAAGACAAGGTACCAAATTAATCTGAGGTCAAATAAATATTCTGCAGAAGAATTAAGACCTTATACTGGGCATGTGGTAACAGACCACTTCTTGCTTGTGTATAGTTTATGTTAACTAGTTTGTTTCCCGAGAGAGTAAGAAAAAAATTGAGAGGGTAGACCTAAAAGAAAGATATCTTGGAAAGACAGCTACACCTACCCAGAATAAACTCTCTTCGAGATTCTGGAGAGAGACAAGTCTACTTGGAGCAGAGTGAAACTCATAACATTTTCATAAGCTTCCAGAGATGATTGACTTGTTTCCACATATTAACAGAAAGCAGAAAAAAGGTGTAAAAGTAAACCAGATTCTGTTTTCTTATGTAAGAATATAAAATCCCCTGCTTTCTAGACACTTTAATCAAGCAATATTTTAGAGGAAAATGTACCTTTCCATGCATAATGATCCAGACTCCACCAAGACAAGTGAAACTTTACACTTTAAAGTGATAAAAATGGTAATTAGGCTATCATCCATTTATATTTTTTTATATACATATGGAGAAAGTAACCAGTCTCCTCTAGCTTAAAGGAAACTATTCTAAAGAAAACTTCACCTCTGATTTTTCATTTAGCTTGTGTTTTCTCCTTTCCTGGTTGGGAAATTTTAGCCTTCACAGCTCACAGTATGAAAAGGGCTATGGAAATACCAAGTATTACAGCATTGCAATGTTTAAAAAAAGATTTATCAAAGTTACAAATCAGATTCAGCACTATTTTTTTCATTTTGATGATATGTTTCAGTTGTATGATTGAGTTATTGCAAGCAGCACCATGTAGCATACAAATGTTTCTTTGATAGATTAGGTAAAACTAGCAAACAGTTACAGAGTAAAGGTGTTTTCCTAATCAACAGGCTGATGAAGGTTTTATGTAAACTGCAATGCTCTATTAGAGAAAGCATCTGGCACTGTCTTCCAGAAAACATCAAATCTCCTGTGAATGATTATTTTTCTGTTGGAAAATGCTGGTTTGGTTGAAAATAATATTTTTGGTAGAAACTACGCTGAATCACATTTTGGAGAAAAAATGTTATGACTATTTTTCTAATATTATATGAAGCCACTGCTAGATGATTAGTAATTGACCATCTAGGGCAGAGTAGTCCCCTGACTTTCCCTAAAATACATGGGTTTGGGTATAGGCAAATTATCCATGAGAGAAGGCTGATAGATAGAAAGAGATGGTGAAAGGCATTGTGATAGTTTCCTTCAGGTCAGACATGCAGTTTGTCTTCACAGGGCAGAGAAGATATTCGAAGAAAAGCAAAGGCATAATGTCTCAGCTGTTAGTGACAAATAGTTCCAATTCAGCCACACAGATATGAGCCAGGACTGGGAACACACTGTGCTATGTCTTGTTGGCGAAAACACATAGTGACATTACCGGAGTTCACACATTCCAAACCACAGGACGGAAATCTTTCAGTACAAAAAGGGATTGCTCAGTATCACTCAGGATCCCTGTTTGAAAAGTATTTGGGATACATTCTGCCTTAATTTAAGTGTTTCTGTCCAACTGTTGTATTTACAAAAGCACAGTGAATATTCATTTCAAGATCCAGCAGATCTGAATGCAAGAAATCAAGGAATCAGAGACATATAAAGGCAGTTGTACTTACACGTGTATCAGTAAGCAATAGAAATAACAGTGGTTCACTTATTTTAGTGTGTAATACTTGATGGAACAAATTTGTTTCATTTAATCGCTGGTGGAAGTTACAGGAGTCCATGTCACAGGAAATCCATTTCATTGTCAACTGCTATATCAAACAGGCATCTAAACAGTTGTAATGTAGCAAGGTTAGGTCCATTCCTTCACATATCATGTTTAACCTTTCAGAAGTTAATATGCTGCAAGTGCACACTCCAGGCACCTACTTTGCAGTACCTTATAATACAGGCCACTGCACTGGAGCCAGAATCGGGACCAGAGAGCTAATTTTTCCTTGTAAGCATTTTAAGTCAGATTTTGAGTAAGCCTCCAGTTCTGTGAAACCTTTCAGGTTGCAACGGAGAAAGGAACGCACAATGCAGATTTCTGGTCTAAGGCACAGACCAACACTGCTGCTCCCTTCCCTGTGAGCTTCAGCTGCAGAAAACAGAGCTTGTGTTTTTTGGACATTCACTGAACATGAAGCCTCTTTTTCATGACAGACAGAACCTCACTGCTGTGCTTTACAAAATGTATGTAAGCCAACGCTGGCTAAGCCTTGGGATCAAGCACAGGAATACATCACAGAAGACAAAAACAACAAACCAAAAACAAAGAAAAAGGTTTGAAGTATTTTGAGAATTATCTGTGCCTTCTACTCCTCATACAAAAGTCTTTTAAGTCATGTTGTGAGAAGTAAAAAATATTTTTTCTGTCAGATAAACATGATTCTTCTGCCCTGCATACCAAATGATCACCACCTAAAGTGGTGCGTTCAAGGGATTTAAGAAGGTACCAATTCCTCATCAATCAATACCATTTTCTCTGAAATCAGCGAAGACCTTCTTGAAAGTAAAATATTACTTTCTCTATGAAACTGTATAGAATTAATTGTCTTTTTAAAGTCAGATGAGAAACTGAAAGTGACTGTCTCTTCTGGGGATAATGTAACTTACAGTTTACTACATTTAGACAAGATATGGCTGTAAGGTTATTTGTTTGGAAAAAGTCTGAGTACATTTGAAGGGATTGCAATTTTTGCATATCAACATTTTTATTTGCCTTTGTGGTGGATGTTTACAGGAAAAGAAAGGAGAATCAGTTTCCTCTGTAAGTTTACAAAAGGGAATGTGCAGATATGAAGTAGCAGTTTGTCTTTAGACGTAGTAAGAAAACCTTAAAATTGAAAAGCTTAGTGATCTGCATAGAAATATAAATGACATGATAACCAGCGTCATCCTTTCATAATCTAAAACTCAGTCAGCTGCAATGATATTTGGCAGGTAAACATATTCCTATTGGTTTACATAAAAATGTCTAGAATTCACTGAGTTTTTCCAAAGCACAGTGTAATATCTCTCAGATGCATGTGGTTTGAAAGGTACATACACCTGTATCATTAGTCATGGAAGTCATTAAACAAACAAAAAGTTATTTTCCAGCTTCCGGGATTTAGGAGTCAGCTGTCATTTCAATCATATTAGAAGAGTATTCAGAATATACTCTGATAGTCATACTGGAAAAACTTGAAAACTTAAGACACGGAAAGATTAAATCTAGAATACAAACTGGTATGGGGCACAGTTACTAAATAGCAAGGTATTCATAATTGGAGTAGTCTTCCTAAGAAAGCTTCATTAACTGCCTGAGTGTATAAGATTTCTGGAGTACACTCTGCAAGCACGAAATTACATTATGCAAATTGTTTTAACAGATTACTTTATCCAAAGGGGAAGGCAAAAATCACCGCAGCACAAGCTGCCTGAAACTTTAGATTTGCCAGAAGTCCTCATACATGTCACAGCACATTTATTAAGTCCAGTATTGTAAGATCACATGATGAAAAGGAGATTTTTGTTATATTCTGCCTTAGGCAGGTTTTTTCTATGTATGCAAGTATTTAACAAATAATCAGCCAATAAATGGGTACAAAAAATATATACTTTCATTTCCTGATTTTGCAGGATGAGCAAAGTGTCTTTCTGTATACTGAGAATGGATCCTACTGCTCCTCAGGTGTGAAATCATTTGCCAGAAGTTGTCTACAGTCCTCTCTGGTGCTGTCTCCAAAGGCAGGCAATGTTTCAGATACCGCAATGACTGAAGAGAAGTCTACTAATATGCAATTCAGAGATTTAAGAACATTTTTTTTGCAATAATGAAGATTCTGTTGCTTAGGTGTTAGTGTTCTAAAATATTTTCTCAGCCATCCCCATTAGCCAATTTTCTCACTCCACTAATCAAACAATCCTAATTTTAAATACATCCAATTGCTTCATCCTCTCATTTATGAAGCAAAATATACATAAAAAAGTCTGCCGTCTCTTTGTCTCTTCTGCTATTTTTTTCCATAGCTGTTGTGCTAGTAATGTTTTTACCTTCCTGCCAATTTTAATTTGCTTCTGCTCACCACAAATATGCCTTATTCAGAGAAATCTTTATAGGTGGTTGATAAACCCTCTGTAATTCTACACTCAGTGCTTCCTTTTGGTCTTCTGTCTTTTAACATTTTTATGACTCTCAATGTTTTCCCTATCCAGATTGCTTCTGTAACTTAAAAGCCCTCTGCTTATTGCTTATACTAACTTTTTATATTGTCTAACCACTTTGGCCTCTGTTTCTCCATTTCCTGTTTAAGTTTGAAAAGAATGAATTTCTACTATAAGCTCTACAAAAATATTTCTATATTTTCCAGTGTTCTGCTGGTGACTTTGCAGACATTAAAAATATCCAATACTTAGTGTTCTTGGCATGGAAAATGTCTTTATTTTTTTATTTTTTAATTTTCATTTTCCCTGCGCATATCTCCAGTGTTACAAATCTATATTGTCTTATGCGTATCTGTCATGATCATTCTGATCACAACATCTAGTAGCTGCTTTTATAACTTAAATTCAATACATTGTTTATTTCTTTGTATTGGAAGAATGAAACTGGTATCATACAAGAAACTGGACAATATATGTAAACAAACAACTTCAAATAACTTATTTCCTTTGGTAATAGTGACATTACGACAATAGCAAACACTGTTCAGTTTTTTTCAACTGTAAGAATTTGAACAGATTCGCCATCATTATTCCAATTCTTAAAATTTACGTGGGTTTTGCACTTTTTTTTCTCCCCTGCAATCTGTCCATGTGTATCTATAGTTAAGCATTCTTCAGAGAAATGGAAAGAGGAAAATATCCAAGGGGCCTCATGGTGGCAACCTGCCAAGCCCATTGTGGATTATATGTGCTTGCTGCAACTCCTGGCTATGGAGTTGGCGGTGGTCTCTTACTCTCTGGGGCAGTTAATTACCAGTGTCTTCTCGTTGTCTTAGAAGGTTCTGAGGCTTAAACTCTTCAACGTGGAAGATGCTATATTTTACAGAGCAGAAGAAACACGGGTTTAGTTTACTGATGAAATTGGTAAACTTGTCACACATTCTGTATCTTCTCATTTAAACAGAAAACCTTTGGAGTTTATTGATGGACAGCTTCAGCAAATACTTTTAGTAGTCCTGTGAAACAAGCACCACCACCGTAGCATGTTAGTGTTTCTTCCACCAGTCCTACAAACAGCTGGATTTCCTGATGTTTCTGAAAGCTAAGCACAGGCAGAATTTTTCCATAGTATTGTTAAGGAAGAGGAAAGAGGAAGAAATAAGTATGGACACTTTTCCCAAGCCTCTTTTCCAAAACTCAAAACCAGAAACCCAGAGACATAAATACGAGTCTTGAAAAAAACATTCTGAGCATACCCTCCATGCATAAACACGTCACTAATACTAGGAAATGAAAAACAGCCACTGTGGGATGACAGCTTCAAGATATTCTGAGATGACATTCTGAAAGAAGCAGCTTTGAAGGAAAAATAAATTTACATGCATGATAAATATACTACAGTTCTGTGACACATGAATGCATTTGCATGATAAAGCCTCAATTATTGTATTAACAACGATGAATCCTAAATGAGTAGATACTCATGATTGCATAATGGCAGAAAGTTTACTGTGTATATTTGGTTTCCTTTGTTTGAAGCAACAGCTGTAATAATTTCAAAAGTTTTCTTTCATTAGAAGCAATAATGTCAAAAACATCAAATAATTATGTCTAAAATTTTCCCTGATAAGCAAGAAGCACATGTTCTGTCTATTTGAACAGTAACCTGAACACATAACTATGCATGATGTTTATTATAAATGTCATTAACTGCTATTTGGATAAATCCAGAAGCAAAAGGTCAGCGCTGTTTCTGAATAAAATGGTTCAGATAAAAAATAAGGAGGAATTGGAACTCCAGCAATGATTTAGTCCTTCTGCAGCCTTTTAGGTTCTTCAGTCCTTCCTTCCATTTTAATAAATAATAAACCAAAGAGGCTAGCTGTTAAAATTAAATGGATTAGATCCTAGGGCAAGGCACTGATTTAAAAACAAACTGAAAAATTCCACCTTTCTCTTGTATCTAGTGCATAAACAGGAGCCATTGGAGAAAAAAGTTCAATGAGTATCCTAACATGGAAAGAGACAGGCCAAGAAGCCGGAATTGGAGAGTGAAAATTACACAACACAATGGAATCCTAAATCTTCAGAGACAAAATAATCTTGGAAGAAATACACATAACTCCACATTTCTCTGCAAATAATAGTATCTGCATGTATTTTGAGAACAGTACAGATGCTGCAGATTCATCACATCATAGCATCAGACTAATGTCATTACCAGTGAAGCTGCAACACTGTAACATGTGGACCCAACTCCTGACATACAGATTAACATGCCATTGTCAAATAACAGAAAAGTGTCAGTCACGAACTTTTTTGTACCTAGTTGTCAACAGCTAGTTGTAACACCTCTGAAATATCCTCTTTCAGATAGCTTTGACACATATTCAGGGGGAAAAAAGTCAAGTGCTTGAAAAAAATATCTCTCAGTCACAGACTACAAGACTTGTAAGACAATGTTCCTTAGAGGATTACTCTCCTACACAGCAAATAAAGGGGTTGAAGAAAAGTTTTACTTAGCAGCAGCCTCCTCCTGATCAAAACTCATCTCCCTATTTCATTAAACTTGTCACGACTGATGAGCTCAGAAATCCACTTGGTTCTAGAGAACCTCTAATTTTGCATTAAGGGAGCTGTCAGAAATGGCCATAATCCTTAACCTGCAAAAAGTGCTTTGTTTCTCTCCAACTCATCTACATAGTCAGCCAGATTCCTGTCCTCCAAAATTACAGCAATAAAACCTGTCACTATGAACAGATACAAAATTCTTCAGGTCCAACGCATGAACATCTGCTGTTTGCAACATAGCTGAAAGTCCTCTGCTTTCTGCTTAGTGACGATGAAGCTGTGCTGTTTAGGCTTCCTCTTGTTGAAGGCCAGAACTAAGAGGAGTGTGTTTAGACAAAATGGACTAAAACAAACAAATACCTTAAGATCAAAAATCCCTCAATCCTCTCATTTTCCTTAAGTATTATTTCCATTTCTTCTTGTCAAGAGAGCTTAATAGATTTCAGTCTAGGAAGAGTTACCATGCTGTCATGAATATAATCTCAATATCTGGATGAAAACGAAAAAGAAAATAACAACTACTTGTTTATTAAAAGCTGCATATATCTTCTTCCCTCATGAAAACAAGATATCACAAGACAAAGACAAGGAATCAGCTATTCTATTTTTTTTTCAGAACTGTTATGTAAATATGACAGTTAACAGAGAAAAATTAAAAAAGTATGAATAAGGCATCCAGATTAGTAAAGAAATGTTTCTGTGTGCACAAAGAACTATTTATAAGGTGTATTTTCTCAAAAGAACATAAGATTGCCTTCAAATGGAACCAAATCACTGAACTGGAAATCTTTTCCTTAAAAAAATTTAACCTTTAATGAAGACTGCTGTTCTCCACTCTCTAATCAGTGTGCTGGATCACCCTGCTCTTTAGACGGAGCAATCACTAGACAGTCCAGAAGGAAAGTCACACAACCTTTAGTGCAGCTCGCAACAATGGTGGCATCAGTCTTATCCCATGCTAGGAATCTAAGAGAGGAAGAAGATAAAAATGTGAAACCCACATCAGTTTTATATACATCAAAGGCCAGGCTTGAGTAGCTGTAAGGGAACTGTGCATTGCCCATAGAGTAATTACCCAGAAAACTATTTGCTCTAGTAATTAATTTGTATTTTCAAAGCTCGTGAGAAGTAAAAGTTTTGGATCTTATAGAACTGTGGAAATATTTCAAGAATTCAAACTCTCATTAGAAGAAATGTGACCTCACTAAGATGTTTCCCCTTGTGCCTCTTCAGTATTCCAAAAGGATAGATAAAAATGCCTATATAATCTCTAACCTGTAACTCTAAACCCTGTACACATGTTATATAAGACCTAAGTAAATCCCACATTAAGGTAAGTTTTATGAGTATCAGTCAGGTACTAAAGTAAGAGTAGGTCCACCTAAAAATTGATCCAGTCAGTTTTATTCCAGGGCAAAGTGTAAAAAAAAGTTTTTAAATGTGCAGTCATGGATATCGTTAAATTACTGTAGCTGGGTATGATCAAAAGCCAGTGATCAGAAAAGTCAAGGCTAGATACAGCATCTCAAAACTTCTGTTTCTCAATGGATTTCCATTAGGGTGAAACTCGGCAACTGGTAGGGTAATTACAGAAGACAGTGTAGGTTGTTTCTTTTCCTGTTAGTTTGTCAAGACACTTAAACCAAATCATAATTCAAAGTTCTTTTGCAGATTCTTATCTAATGCAGACTTCAGATAACTAGATTCCTTACTGTTATAGTATCTTCCAGAAAAGAAATATTGGAGTTGGAATACTTTTCCAGTCTTTTGGAATAGTCTCAAAGATAATTTTTTAAGCTGTTTTATGAGATTTTATTCTTAAACTAATTGGTTAAGTTTTGGAATAATCACAAGTCTGAAACATTCAAATTGCTTGTGTGCCAGACAAATGGCTCATAGCTAAACAAAACCAGAAACATAACTGCAAATCCCCATAAACTGTCTCAAGTTTGCAGTGCTGTATTGCAAAGGAAAATTAGTCCCTTTATAAAAAAATAAATAAATTGCTTACTTTCAAGACAATATGTACTGAAGTGCTGTGGAAACTGATGATAACAAGGTAATGGCCAGTGAGCGTTCAGGGGAAATGGAAAGTTTCTGACCAGGTTGCAGGTACTTTGCAAGGATTCTGCGATTTCTACAAGCAAAAATCTCCAGCACAACTTTTTGGCAGATAAAATGTGTGGAAATGTCGCTATCCCATTTTCCAGAGAAGACATGCACCTCTAGTGGCAAGAAGGGATCAAGGCCTTCAGGGTCAAAATTGAATATAAAACCAACATTCTTTGTTACCTAGCTAAATGGGAGATAAACCATACTGTCAACAGTAAAGCAGAAGATATAAGCAAAGGTCTCATTTGGCAGCTTTACACATCTGGAAGAAGTAATTAGACCCTTTCTTAATGATTCTCAGCTGAAGATGAGAATGTAACCCCCCACCCCCATAGTGCACACATTCGTACATCACAAAGTATAAATCTTAGTGTTCAGTAATGTAAGAATTATCCTGTATTTCTGAATAATGAGACACAAGCATTTCCTGAAACAGTGGAAGAAAGTATGTAACTTTTTCTGAGATCTCTCTGTAGGCTGAGGTCCAAATGACTGGAAACTAGCACACAGAGCAAGGCTATTTTATTTTGTGCCTTCACATTTTCAGGCAGTTGCCTCCAGGCTGCATGGATTTTGTTTTAAAGCTCTTGTTTTTGACTTGCCTCACACATATTTTTAACTGCACTGTTCTATGAATACAGTTATATTCTTTGTGCTACAGCATAGTGCCAGAATTGTGTAATTAAGTACATTCTTCTGCTTGCAGATGCTTCAATGTCAAGACAGAAGTATCAGCAATGTAACATTCCTGGAACTGAATAATAGCAGAAAAGCTGAACAAGGCACCATATATTACAGGGGTTGTGATTTTGAATTAATATATTTTTCAGGTGTTCCTGAACTCATCTTTTAACTCAGATATATTATATAAAACAATCAACTAAAGTTTTTTTTTTTTCTCAAAACAGTCACTTATTAGGAAAAATAAAATTGATTTATTTATAGAAGAAGAAAATTCTCATTCTTACAAAACCAATCTTCAGAATATTCCTTTAAAGGTTACTCTTGTTCCCAGTATTGTTTGTATTGTACCCATGCTGTAGAGGTGTTTAACTGAATGGCTTTTTGCACGAAGCATATTTCCAAGGAGTGTATTTGAGCATGGAAAAAGCAGAAATATGCTAGAAAGAGAGTTTATGAGAACTGATATTATGATCAAAATGAAAATTGGAGTCCACGAAAGTGATAGTTCATGGAAATGGAAAAGGAAAATGGGAATTACAGATTTTTGATCTCAAAAGTTAAAAGAAGCAGACAGTGCTAGTGAAATAGCCATACATTACAAGGTGAAAATAAAAAGCTAATAAATTTCTTCTTGTAGCAGAATTCTGACTCATATAGGCAAAGTCATAGAAAAGTGAACTGCAGAAACCAAAACATAATATGATTAAAATCTGGAGGAGAGTTTTAGCCATATGGCTACTTGGGAAAGAAATATCCATAACACCCACATCTTAAGTTATTATACTCACAGAAGTATCAGGATTTTAACCACATTCCAGTTTTAAAAATTTAGAAATTGAAGAAGAATTTTGCTTTGACATTACAGATTTGAGTGATAGGCCGGATGGTAATACTGTCAATGCCAATCAAGAAATAGAAAGTGAGACAAGTAGAGGTTTTAGATCAGATAAGAGGAGCAGAATAGAAACTGATCTGCAAGTTGTTGTCATAGAGATATTCACTAACTTCAGGTTTATAAATTAGATTAAGTTTAGAGAGAAAAATAACAGGAATTGCCTGAAGAACCATTGAATGGCTCTCTGATGCTGCACGGGTGCAAAGAACAGCTATAAAGACTGGTGACAAATCAGTAGATAACATGGTACTGTAAGCCAACGAAAGACAAAATCTTATGAGGAGGAGCACAGAAGATTTTGGACAAAGATTAACAGTAGTTTTGAAACTTGGCAATTGGAAGAGTCTTAATAAAATGGGAACTCAAAAAACCACAGGGAGCTAAACTGAAGGAGTTCTAAACAAGGATAAGAAACTTTACACTGTTTTAAATTAGCTGGGAGATGAAAATGAGAAAGAAGTATGGTAATTACACTATTGTACATTATTTATACAACATTATTTGTACAAAACTGTTAATATTAGCAATGACTTCCCTTTCAGAAGAGTTGAATCATGTAAGTATTATATAGCATACCAAGTAACAACTACCACTAAAAATATGTTACCTTCGTTGAATACACAGAGTTGCAAAAAACATTTGATATGACAATATCCCTGTGTGAATAAGTGAAAAAAAATAAGGTCCTAATACCTAGCTTAACTATACAAGTGTACTATATAACATTTTTTTTAGACAATTATAATATTGGAACATTTTTAGAGCAGTATACTCAGTAGGAAAAATCTCATTAGGTTCAAGGACACTGATATGAAAAACTGGTACAAGGTAACAGAACGTCAGGAGATAATTATAATGTAATGCTTTCCATTACTGCAGTTTAAAGTCTCTAACAGTGATTCCAAATCTAGAACTTGTCAGTTCAAAAGCATGTGCAGTATTTCTTTGACAATGGATTCTTAACAACCTACCTGAGTTATATGTACAAAAGACAGTAATTGTCATGTGCCTATATGTTGATGCATATCTGAACTCCTTGGCTTTATGTTCAGCAGCAGACAAAAAACTCCTAAAACAGCAAACCAGAGAAATACTGTGCATCACTGGGAAAGGTAAGAAAGACAAGATGGAGCACATAATGTTGTCCTATAAAATACCTTGCTGCACCAATAATTTAAGTACTCTACAGTTCTGATTTCTTCCTCTCAGGTAGGACATAGAGCAATTAAAAATGTACAGAGAGAAAACTAAAATGAGCAGAGAATTGAAAAACTGCCTTCTGAGTTGAGACTGAAAATATTAGGATTCTTAATTTAGGGTGAAATGGAATATAATCAAGGTTTACAGAATCATGAAAGCAGATAAAGTAAGTGATGCCAGCTGAATTCGACAATAACTTCAGTTTTATAGAATTAAATCAGTTTAAAACTGTTAAAGGAAAGTGCTTGTGTAGGAAGTACCTAGCTAACTTCTGGGGCTTCTTCCTAAATAAAGTTGTAGTGGAATTAGCACCAGATTCAAACAGGCATTAGGCAAGCTCATGGAAAATAAGTCCATAGATGGCTGGGATGTACCTTCCAACATCCCCAGTCCAACAGCTGCAGACATTGTCAGAGGCGAGTACTATGGACTATGGAGAATAGCCTGAGTTGAGAGGTCTTTCTAAAGAGCACCTTCCACTGCCACTGGCTAGCTGAATTGCTGTACGTAGAGGGACACGTCTATGTTTTTATTTTTAGATAGGCTTTCCAGAGAAAGGAAACTTTAATCAAACTAAACACACACAGATGGTATCAATGAAATGTACAAATTACCAGATTTTTGTGGTGTTACTTGTGCTTTCTGTACAACTCAAATGCCTTTTCTTTCTGACATGGCATCAAAAATGCCCGTACTTCATCCTTTAATATCTCTCATTAACACCAGCTTTAGCACAACCTGACTCATCTTTTCTGAACTCTATCTTCTTCCTCTTGGCTTGATTTCTACTGTTTTTATTTATGGTGGGAGTGTGCAAAATGACATTAGCAGAAAAGGCCTTGGTTAAGCTCACTTTCTGTTACAAACTCGTTCCATACCTCTTACCTTACAAAAATGTGATCATCAGCACTACTTAGGAGTAGACTGCTACATAATTTCTGATTACTTTATTGCACAATTGCCTTAGTAAACAAAAATGGAAGCAATCGTTCCTAAAAGATTTTGAATCTTAACCAGTGCAGATACTCATGTTGTTTTCTGCTGTTTCTTTTGTACTTATTCTTCCAAAATGTGTTTCTCTGTGGTCTAGCTTGACTTCTTTGTTTTTCCAGCTAGACAGCAGAAAACAATTTGAACACTTGTTTGAGGGAGTGACTTTCTAGCATCTGCTTATTCCCTCTTACCTTATTGCTGATAGTTTTTTTCAAGGATTCAGTAGATCGGTTTTCACAAACTTCTTTTCCAGTGATTTGGAAACTATGATAGTCAAGGCTGTAAATCAGACCCTAAACGTTGTTGATATCCTACTTGTTTACATGCTTACCTACATATAAACACCTATAATTTGATTTAGAAATTATGTAGAAAAAAACATTCACTCTTGATGTCTGTAAGTTTATGCTGAAAATATTTATGCAGGTATTAGTGGCTGCACTCAACCTAAATTGGTAAATGAAGTCATACCTTTTTTGGAATAAGGTTTCTTGAAAAACATTGCAGAAATGAAAAGAAGAAATTAAAGGAACTAATATACTGTGATGTGAAGTGCTATAGTTTAAAGTGCTTAACACCAAAATAACTTTCCATGTTTAGATCTTTTAAATTACACAGAGCTTAAACTCACATCCAATACTCCATCCCTGCTTCTGGTGTTGTGCATGTGAGGCATTGGCAATTCACCGCAGAGGTCCATGGAAATGCATGAGTAAAAAGAGGAAAGAATTGCAGCTTTCTGAATTTTAAAACAAACGCCATCTGGCCTTATTTGTTTACTCAACAGCACTGCTTCAGTTCAGCTCAATACATGGGGAAAGGTCTGAGTGGCAGTATGGCTCTGGAGAGGAAAGCTGTTGACCTATCGCTAATTTGTCTGCTTTAGGAGTCCTCTAGTATTTTTCAGGAGATTCTCTTCAACAGGTTACAGCACATGTACAAGGTCATGCAAAACATTTGTTTCACTGGAAATCAAGTTTCAGCTTTAAACAAATAACATGTATCCATTTGACTTCTGATTTTGGGCATAGAGAAGAGTTCAGAATGCATGGTACTATGTGAAAATGCGTCAGCTGTTTATGGCATTGATATGACTGTGTTTTGGGTCTGCTTGGATGTTGCTATCATCTCTTTAAAATTTCTATTCTATACAGACCGTCCTGACTTTATAGCCTGATTTTCCCAGACAATATATGAAGCCAAACCTTTCTGGGCCCTAAATAATATCTGTCCTCTTGCTATCGCTTACCATCTGCTGGTTTTGGATACAGTGCAATATGTCATACTTCCAGTGGTTTACATGTGCTTCTGCTGATGTTCCTTGCCATACTAAATTTTTCCTGTTCTTCTAGAAATCACCTAATGAAACATCCAATGTTAATAGCCCACATACATTCTTTTCCAATCCATAAGCTTTATTCCCTTTCCCTTCCTGCTTGGAGACGGGAGGGATGGGCCACTTGGTAGATAAGGAACTGGCTGGAAGATTGCACTCAAAGAGTTGCTATCAATGTTTCAATGTCCAAGCAGAGACCAGTGACAAGTGGTGTCCCTCAGGGATCTTTAATGGGACTGGCACTATTTGACATCTTTGTCAGAGGCATGGATGGTGGCATCGAGTGCACTCACAGCAAGTTTGCCAACAACACAAAGTTGTGTGATGCAGTTGACACCCTGGAGGGCAGGGATGCCATCAAGAGAGACCTTGACAGGCTTGAGAGGTGGCCCCAGGCCAACCTCATGAAGTTTAACAAGGCCAAGTGCAAGGTCCTGCACCTGAGTTGAGGCAATCCCAAGTGCAAATACAGGCTGGGCAACTAGTGAATTGAGAGTAGTCCTGAGGAGAAGGATCTGGGCGTGTTGGTGGATGATAAGATCAACAGGAGCCCACAGTGTGTACTTGCAGCCCAGAAAGCCAACCATATCCTGAGATGCACCAAGAGATGTGTGACCAGCAGGTCCAGGGAGATAATTCTGCCCCTCTGCTCTGCACTTGTGAGACCCTACCTGGAGTACTATGTCCAGCTCTGGAACTCCCAACACAAGAAAGACGTGGAGCTGTGGGAGCAAGTCCCTGGAAGTGTTAAAGGCCAGGCTCGATGGGACTTTGAGGAACCTCATGTAGTAGATGTCCCTGGTCACAGCAGAGGGCTTGGAACTAGCTGATCTTTAAGGTTCCTTCAAATTCAAACCATTCTGTGATTCTGTGATTCTATGATTCTATTATTCTATGATTCTATGAAGAAGAGGATTTATGACAATCCTGTCCTACATCTACCGTCAGAGTTTGACTTCAAACCTCCAACAAAGCACAGACTACTACCACTTTTAGTATTCAATAATTTTATATAATTGTGAACTTACAGATTCACCTGTATGAAGTGTATTTATTTTCTCCTCCACTCTCAGTAGAATATTACTGTAAAAATACGTGCCTGTTCAACTGGTACTAATTTTTCAGTCAGCCATTAGAATTTCATGCTGTGTTATTTGTTCCAATAAGAGGTAGAAAATCACGAAGTATGGCTTGCTGTCACACAATACTAACTAAATGTAACTATGTCTGTTAACGTTTACACAAGTGAGGAATGTAGATTCTAATTTATTCCAGCTATAATTCAGGGTTTATGCTGGGCAAGAATTTCCAATACACACTGTAAAATTTAGTTTTAGTTGTGTTTCAAATTTACTGAAAGAATTAGTCATGAGATAGAATTGTAAATGATACTGACTCATCAGTTTATTTCATTCAGTTGGATTTTCTAAATTAAAATAATCTCAGTGATGATTTCTGGCCAGCAATAGAAGCAACATGCTTTGAGAGAAATATTTCCTGTCCCTTTTTAAAGGGAAAAGAAAGAACTACTTTGTTCTAAAAGAACTTAAATCTTTGTTTCAGAACCTTGGATAGTTAGATAACTGGAAGACATATATAATCAAGATGTAAATACAAGACAGAATGAAAGCTGCGTTGTTATATAAATAGATCTGATTCCTAGTAAATATAGAATCACCCTTATGGACTCTCAGGAACAAAGCATTGAGGCAGTTGCTAACAACTTCACTATCTTTAAGGTAAGAATCACAACATCTGCTGAAATTTGCAGGAAAACAAGAACATGGTAAAACAGCAAGGTCCATAAATACAAGCAAAAAGAATTTTGAAAAGAGAACTTCTGTACTGAAAATAAAAAACATGCAGTGGCCATCTTTTCAAACATATGCCCAACTTTGGCCATGTTGATCTCCAGCAGACTGTGACAAACTTAGCAATGCTCATTTCCTCCATCTTGAACTATATTAACACTAAGTCCATCTCCTTGCTAAGAACATTGATTTACAGGAAGCAGCACAGGGAAACTGCAGCCACATTACAGAGAGAAGAAGAGCTACATAACTTTCAATTAGTTGTTTGGCAAGAGATTCTTCTGAGGATCTTCTTGACCTCTGAGGTTCATCACTTGGATCTACACTGAGATTTATTATAATATCTGAATAATTGCTCTACTAATCTAAACAGCAATAGGAGGAGCCTGGCAGCTGACCCACAGCAGCACTAAATATTCCCCCACATTGTAATGGTATCAGTTGTAGTATAAAACCAGAGCATTTTACTTAGACTCTTTTGCTAGTAATTAGTGCCAGTGCCCTAATTAAAAGATGAAACCACTTGGCTAAGTTGTGCAGTAACAACTGCAATAAGAGGAGGAAATATGAAGATTTTAATCATGAATCACTAGCTAAGACTGTGCACTTCACAATGACTCTAATAATGCAATTTCTATTGCATGAGGAGGTTAACATATTAGTATTCATCCTTCTCACAGGGCTCTGCTACAGGATTTCTCCTTGCATGTGCCAGGGACTTTTTAATCTCAAAAAAAAAGGTCTAATTCATATCCTATGTCTTTATGTCATTTTACTGTAGTGCTTGAGACCATTTCAAACAAAGAAGGTAAAATAAAGAAAAAAGTAATTCCTAATAGGAATTGTCTTGAAGTGGTGTGAAATGTTCCTTCCAAATAGCTGAAAACAGGTATTGTTTATGAATTTACTAGAATACTTAGCAACATTAAAGGACTGAACGTTTTTATACCTTCCTAAATTTATTGTTTCTACACATATAATATTCATGTTCCAGTTCTGGTCTTAATTACAGAATGTATTTGTCTTCAGTGGGACATTACACATTTAAACTTTTATGTTAATTGCTCTGGATATAGCTTGGAGTGATAAAAAACAATTCCTGTAGAATGAGCAAAACAATGAACAAAAACTTAGCTAGGACTTATTTCTATATTTTACTTTTAGTTTCACTTCTACTTATTTTTGTCTTTTGCTTCTATTTTCTAGCTGACTTCTGACTTCCACAGGGGACAATTTAGGTTAAAAAAAATAATATCTATACTATGCCTCTGTTGTGTATCTTCATGCCCATCTACAACCTGGTGATGCAATTGAAGGGAATATGTTTCAGAGCATATGCAGATCTACTGTCTGAACAAGCAAATTATGACACTGGTCAAAGAGGAAATGCTATATTGTCATAGAATCCTTTAGATTGGAAAATACCTTTAAGACCATTGACTTAGCAATACCAAGTCGACCACTAAACCATATTACTAAGTACCATATCTACAGATCTTTTAAGCACCTCTCTAGATGGGCACTCCACCACTTCTCTGGGCAGCCTGTTCCAATGCTTAACAACCCTTTCAGTGAAGATATTTTTCCTCTTGTCCTGTCGCTTGGGAGAAAGACCAACACCCACCTGGCTGCAACCTCTTTTCAAGTAGTTGTAGAGGACAAGAAGGTATTCCCTCAGTCCCGTTTTCTCCAGGCTAAACACTCCCAGTTCCCTCACCTATTCTGCATAAGACTTGTTTTTAAGACACTTCCCAGCTTTATTGCCCTTCTGTGGACATGATGCAGCATCTTGATGTCTTCCCTGGAGTCAGGGAACCAAAACTGAACACAGAATTCAAGGTGTGGCCTTACCAGTGCTGAGTACAGAGGAATGATCCCTTCCCTAGGCTCTCTGGCCACACTACTTCTGACACAGGCCAGGTTGCTCTTGGCCATCTGGACGCACTACTGGCTAATGTTCTGGCAGCTGTCCACCAACACCTCTAAGTCCTGGTCCCAGCTTCCCAGCCACTCTTCCCCGAGCCTGTAGCATTGCCTGGGGTTGTTGTGACCCAAGGGAAGGACTTGGCACTTGGCCTTGTCAAAGCTTATAAACTTGGCCTTGACTCATTGATCCAGCCTGTCCAGACCCCTCTTAGAGCCTCCCTACCCTCAAGCAGCATAACAGTCCTGCCCAGCTTGGTGTTATCTGCAAGCTTACTGAGGGAATACTCTATCCCCTTGTCTAGATCATTGATAAAGATATTAAACAGAATTGGCCCCAATCCTGAGCCCTAGGGAGCCAGCTAAACTGCATTTAGCTAACTCCATTCACCACCACTCTTCGGGCCCAACCATCCAGCCATTTTTTTACCCAGCAAAGAGTACACTCATCCAAGCAGCCAGGAGAATGCTGTGGGAAACAGTGAAAAAGGCTTTACTACAGTGCAGGCAGACAACATGCACAGCCTCTCTCATCCATTAAGTAGGCCACCTTGTCATAGAAGGAGATTGAGTTAGTCAAGTGGGGTAAGCACTGCATAGTCTTGTACATGATGAAGCAAGAGAAAATATTCAAAATTTGAATAAATATCATTATTATTAAATGGTAACTAATGGAATTTGTTTTGAGTTAGCATTAATTTTTCATTTTAGTGCACAGTTCTCAATGATTAGTATGTTTATTATGATAATATTTCCATGTTCATGACCTAATATTCTGTGATTCTGGGAAGAAGGATCAAGAATATAATTTTGCTATACTTTTCATAAACCATAAAACATATCAGAAACTGTCTTTTCCTCAAAAGAAATCATATTTCTTAATGAGAAGGAGCACAGTTAGAGAGTGTAATGTAGTCTGCAGCAATAGCATGTTTGCAGAACAAGTGAACTGATTGAAGAGTCAAGAATCAAGAATGCCAATCATTTCCCAAGACTTGATGAATTTACCAATAGACTGGGACACTATCCTGTACCTTTACAGAAATTGAAATGGAATCATCAAACTTTCACTACTATTTATAAAATATCACTTTCACCACCACCCTACCCTATGTGGAACCAGCTAACAGATGAGAATAGAATAAATTTTAGATATCAGACCTCTTCTCTTGGGGAATACCTTGCAATATATTGATAAGGATGAAACCTGAATTTTTAAAGTACACAACAAAAAACAACTGGACAGACAAAATTAATGCTAGCATTACTAACAAAAATTTAGTAGGTACCTAATCTGTTCAGGAATTACACATAATACTTTACAGTAAATGTCATGGTGTCATGTTCAGTTAAAGGCATGGAAGCTATTCTATTACTTGACTTAAAACTAAATGAGTTCTGAAGCACTATGTAGTTGCATAGTCAAGTGCAAATATCATTTACCCCTTTACTTAGGTTCTCTTTGTGTATTGACCTAGGCAAATCACATTTAAAACGTTCTAATGTTTTTATGTTCCATGAAATAAAAAGGTTTATTTTACATAGATAAATTCAATTTGCCAGCAATTAAAATAGTACTATGTAATAGTACCACACAGGACACTCTGGGGCAATACTAACAGCTGCAGTACTCCCTTACTCCAGGAACAATCCCACTGTTTCACTTCATCTATTCACCTTGAGAAGTTGTGTGATAGGTGTGATCCCAAGTGAGCAAGGATTGTCAGTTTGTCATTTGTCATTTGTAAATTTTACATTGTTGCTTCAATGAAAAGAGAGCTAATATCATGTAAGCTGCACTACTGTTTTAAACACATCATTTGATGACCTAATATAATTAGTGAGAAGATAATGTAATTCCTGTGAGCTGCAGTTTCTAGTCATTTACATTCTCTTCATCTAGATTCTGCTGTACCAGTCAGGAACGTTATAATATTTGACAGAAATAAGCTAGAACACCACTGGAAAGAAATGATTTGGAAAGATGGCACAAATACAGAAAAAAAACCCCAAAATCATAAATAAGGAGAAAAGGAAAGAATTGAATAGATCCTTTGGCAGTGCTTTGTTTCAAAGGGCTGTGAAGACTGACAATGTAAGGTGCATATAAGCTGAGGTCTTCAAGATTGTATTGCACTGCTCAAATGATAACTGGACTATATTGACCCTTTTCAGAGCATCACTAGTGAAGAATTCATTGGTCATGTCAGTATTTTACATAACCCAGTAGGGTGCCATTTTATTGTGTGAAGAACAGGATAATGTCAAGGATATTTTCCTTCCCACATAGTAGAAAAATTTCATTTTCATGAACTGAGGGTACGTGTACAGAAGGACATCTGGAAAAGATTATCTTGATTCCAACTACACAGATTCAAAATAAATCAGCTTCTCACTGTGGCGTTTCACCGATGCAAAGAATCACTTGTATCCTGTCACATTTTTCTGAGAATCTATTGGAGTTTTTTTCCTTCCACATGCCTTGGACTGATTTGCTCTTTCTAGGAGCTAGAATATTCTATCTCATGAAGAAAAAAAATCACTGGCTTAATTATTTGTTAATGTCAAAGTAAATTAGATATGAGGATTCTGCAAGATAACCTTGCTTTCCTTTGACCCAGCCTCCAACACAATGAAGAATTTATTTGGAAAAACTATACCATATCACAGAATCACAGGGGTTGGAAGGGACGTCCAAAGATCATCTAGTCCAGCCCCCCTGCCAAAGCAGGATCACCTACAGTAGGTCACACAGGAACGCATCCAGGCAGGTTTTGAATGTCTCCAGAGAAGGAGACTCCACAACCTCCCTGGGCAGCCTGTTCCAGTGCTCTGTCACCCTCAGGGGGAAAAAGCTTTTCCTAATATTTTTGTGGAACCTCCTATGTTTCAGCTTGAACGCATTGCTCCTTGTCCTGTCATTGGACACCACTGAAAAGAGCCTGGCTCCGTCCTCCTGACACTTCCCCAACATGGAAAGAAAGTGCAAAACACTGTCTAAGGCTTTTGGTAAACCTGACACCTAAGAGACACAGACCCCTTGGATCTAAATAACTTGTTCCAACAGTTAAAAACTATGAATCCATGTCGCATCTTATGTCATGGGCCATGATTTCTCTTCACAATATAGAAGGAACTGAATCTTACCTGCTGTCTACAGTGATCACTTCTAAAGATGTATCCTCCTGGCTGCATGCTACTACCCACTGTAACTCAAAAACAGATATAAGACTAGATGATGCCTCCAGAAGCAATGCCTAATCACAGTCATCAAAGGGACAAATGGAAGGACAAATTCTAATATAAAATCAGAGGATAAGAGAGAAGAGGAGCAACTTGGCTCATAGCAAAAAGGGTAGCAGGAAAATACATATTTCCAGAGAGTAATTTCTGAAGTGTCTCCCATGATGAGATGAATGTATAAATGGCTCAGGAAATCCTGAGATTGTTGATTATTAAAAGCATATGATGAGAGAAATATCACACTATATCTGGTTTTATATTCTATCTTAAGGCATAAGCGATCATCAGAGACAGAACGCTTGGCTAGACAGATTGTTCGTCTGAATCAAAATGGAAGATCTTATATTACTGTCCTCCTTTTGCTCACAGATCAGGACATCATATCTTGTTACCAGAATAGATATGAGGCGATATTATAAGTTACTTAACATTGCTCAATCCAAATGAAGCAGTGTGCCCAGCTAGTGGTCACTGATGTGGAATCAAATCCTAAATTGAATGAAATGGTGCTTTTCTCTGCGCATTCTTTGCAAATCATGGTCAGCCATATTTTTGGCTTTATTCCTAATGCAGCTGCTATGAACTATTTGCAATTGATCAGGGTTCTGGTGAAAAAAAACCCTTGGGGCTAAGTCAAGAGAAAAATATCCATCTTTATTCTGCATTTGCATAAACATTTACAGAATATGCCTGCTGCAAAAATGTGTGTTCAATGAATGTAGCTTTCTTTTCTAAAAGCCTGTATAATTATTTTCTGGGTGTAAAGAGCAGCAATAATATAACAGCTACTCAAAGCCAAAAGTAAATTGTCACACAAATAGTGAACTCAACTTTTTCTTTTTTGCTGTCGGCCAAACTCTATTATCAGCTACACTAATACAAGCCTGAATAAAATTGTCAGTATACTTACTGTAGATATTTACCCATATAATACTGCATCCCCAGTATTACATTCCACACAGAATTCACCCCCTTATTTTTATAATTTTTTCTTCTTAACAATATAACCACTATTTCATGTTAGACCTTTTCTTTCCAAAACCAAACATAATATTGTCCACAAAAATAAGAAAAAGAGCTAAAAAAAAAAAAATTGTATCAAGTTGTTTGTTTAAGTAGGTGGCCAATTTTATTCTAAAAGCTATCTGCGCTGACCAGACAGATTCATTGGAGGTACTTGGTTTTGTCTAAGATGTCAGGGAGCAGAAAATGGAAGGCTCTGGAGGTGCTAAAGGACATTCCAGAGGTTCTTATGTTAGAAAAAGTTTTTATTTTTCTTTAGAAAGATAAAGTTTTCCAAAACACATTAAAATAACCAAAAACAATGTAAAGGCAGCAAACCAAAAAGCAGTATGCAAAAATACAGACATATTTCATTATAATTTTAAATGACTGCCTTGTTTTAAAATCATGATGAAGTTAAGTGAACAATGCTGTGCTTTTGAATAAATTCAGTTCTTTTTTACATGACTTTGTACATATTTTCAATGGAATCAGTAGGAGATTATTATACCTAGTAACGTCTCCTCTGTACCTTACTACAGAACCAAAAGGGGTGGTGAAAGTGCTGTGTGCACATGGGTACAACTAAAATAAATATTTAAATATACCTAATTGATAAAATATGTGTGGGTATGTATGGGTTATCCCGATAAAACCTTCAGCAGCAGAATTTCCAATACCAAGATAAAGAAAAGTGCTTTCTCAGCCTGCTTCCCCTTACTGATTCATAATTAAGTAGTAAGAATTTTCCCGTATCGTTCAGCACAGGCTATTAGCCTTCAGACTAGGAGAAACTGGTGATACTTTGTTGTCTTTGAAGATTATTTTCTGACAAACAATGTTAAGGGAGACAGAGATGTAAATACTTCAATGACGTGTGTGGAAAGATATCCTCATTCAGAAATGTTTAATTAACCATTGGGACTCTTTGGCCTGATGTACCACTGAAAGCAGAAGTGGAAATGTTAAATTAGTGTGAAATCAAACTGAGGAACAGTTATTGTTTGGGGGCTTTTTTAATCTGTTTCATTCAATAGGTTCTCAATTTTGCAATAAAAACTGAAACTAGTACAATGTTTTACTAGTGCTAGTACAATAAACAATTAAACTGACACATCCCAAAATCTACTGTCTTCACTAACACTTGTGCACTTGGTAACCTGCCTTCCATAGTATGTCATTCCATTATTTACTACCAGATGACTTTACAATGGTGAATTAGTAGGAGTTGACAATTTTTTTCTGTTGTAACCAAGTTTATGATGACTCATGTGACGTGATATGAAAGATAATGCTTAGTAGTCACTAAGGATGAGATATTGTAGCATGCTAAGGCATCTCACTCACTATTTTGCAAGAGAATCTCCTGTGATGAGTTATTTCTGTCCTGTACGTTAGCAAGTGGGCATCTCATCATTTGGAGTTTTTCTGCAATTTTTAATCAGGAGAAAAAATGTCATGATGATGCTAAGTTTCAGGGTTAATATTACTGTTGTGGTTCTGTGACAAATGTATTTTGTGAAGCATCAAAACACAGAAGAACCAAGAATGAACAGTACCACTCTGTTCTTAATTGCTTTCCTGACATAAACAAACTTGCAAAACCAATTGAGTACCTTGTACAATGATTACAAACCCACTAATTGTGATCCTTCCTATGGTTTTATAGGCTATATGACCATGGGTTTCTTTTAATTAATGTATAGGAATAAAAACTTTGCTCAATAGCATTATTTTTATTAGTACTTTTGGTCAGGCTTTGCATGCAAAGCAGCATTTTTTATTCATTCAGTGCTGCCAAAGTTTAATCCTTACTGGTTTGTACCATTATAATATATTCACTAATTGACAAAGCAGAAAAAAAAGTATATTAATTAAAAAAGGCTCCATGGGAATACTCATTTAATGGTGGTAAAATTCATTTTCAGCTTTATTCAATGTTATCTCAATAATTACAAAGTAATAATTTTGGAGAGGAAGTTGTTCTTATATTATGGTCTGTTAAACTGATAATACATTGAGAATCTGTCTTGTAAATGGCTTATTTTATGGTGCAGTAAACTGATGATTCTAGAAGGCTTAAAGCTGACCCAGAATTAATCATGTTGGAACAACTACAGGGTTGCAAATCCAACATTACTAATTAAAATGAAATATTTTCTTTACTCACATGTTTGCCACCGTTGGCAAGATGTCCTACATCCTTTTCACTTCTGAACGGCTGAATAATGTTTTGCTAGGTGTCCTGTAGTCTGCCTTAAAAGACAATTATGTGCTTCAGTTGAAACAAAAGGGAAAAAAAAGGTAAAGATGAAATTTTAATACGTCCTAAAAAATCCTGTAAAGAAAGTAATATTTCATCACCCTTTTATGCAGAGTGCGCGACTGTTACTCCTGTCTGAAGTTATGTTGAGCTCATGCATCTGCAAAGGATGCGCCAGAAACTGACACTTATTTTTCACTGCCCAATTGTTGTGGAATTTGTACTCTAGTAGAAATTTATTCCTAAACTGTGGAAATAGAGCAAATGCTTCTGATGTGAGGTTTGTGAAAAATTAATCCAAGCCATGGAAATGGGTTTTGAAGGTTTATATGGATTTTTGCAAGTGTGTTTTGTTTTTAAACTTTACACAAGGAACTTCACTGAAGGTGAAGTTATCAAAGTCTTCTTTCCTACTCTGCTGCCATTAGCTTTTCTTCCAGTGCTTGCTTCTCTGAAATGCTTGCAGCACTTGACAGGGTTTAGCAGCTGAGGAAGCTTTGTCCAGTCCAGCAGTACTGCATTTGCCTAGTATGCTTCTTTGATTTATTTTTGCAACTGTTGCTCCATGATATTAGTGAGTTTATCCTATCCCTCCCACTTTTAAGTGATGTACCGCAATATCCCTCTTTCACCAATCATATCCATTTAGGTTATTCTATTCTATTCTATTCTATTCTATTCTATTCTATATTCTATTCTATTCTATTCTATTCTATTCTATTCTATTCTATTCTATTCTATTCTATTCTGTAATATATCACATTATATTATATTTTATAATAATGATAATAATGATAACAATAACAGTAATAATTTTTAAAAATTAAGTAATGCTTTTCATTACTCTCTATAAATTCTGCCAGTCCCCCTGTACATCCTGGTGTGATTAACAACTATGCATGCAAGGATGTTACTACGGAGGTGCAACAATTTTTTTTGGCTGCATGTCTACAGGCCCTCTAGGGTAAAGAAATTTCATATCCTTCACTTGCAGTAACATATGCATTGACATCAAGGCATTTCAGGGGGAATTAACACTAATATTAGACACATAAAATAAAGCTGTCTGCTATATGCCTCTGAGGTGGGGGATTTTTGACAAATGATTCCCCAGTTTTGTAGTCTGCATTACCAAGACAGGTTCCGTGACACTTCTTTAGCGTTATGGATTCAAGGATAGAATTAAACACCCAAAGTAAAATAAATAAATGAAAAAATACTAAGGAAAATAATATTTTGGTACTACAATTCTGTCCAAACGTGTTATTATGCAATTCACTACAGAAAAATAAAAGTGCAGGAAAGATAAGTCAATTGAGCAATGCACATGGACTTTTGTACTGTTGTAGTATGAACTGACACCACCATCCACACTTCAGAGAGGGATTTACAAGCTCAGTTTGGTCTGCTAGAAAATAGCATAGAGCTACTACTCGGTGCTTCAGATTTACTTCTAGATTTTGTGGCACTGACGGTCTTTTTTAAAAATAGGTGTGCAATATTTGTAAAACATAAATTTTAAAAACATGAGAATATGTTTAGCTAGCCTATGCTGTTATTTTCCAAAGATGTTTTAATATATCTTTCTAACTTAAAGACAAGTGCAAGTTGCATATCCTTGAAAAAGGTTAGACCATTTGCAGTGTAACCATGTCCTCTGTCATAAAATGTTTTATCACAAAACCATTAATATGGGTTAATATGGTTAATGAACATGGGATTGAATGTGCCATTGCCTATATTTTTCATCAAATAAAACTGTGTACACTTTAAAAATTAAGTTTAGCTTTTCCTTCTGTCATCTCCAGATTGAATCCACAGATTTGTTCCAGACATTAACTTTGTTTTTTCTTTCATATGTTTCTAGAGTCGTCATTTCAGCTATCTCTAAAGTCTTACTCTGACTGGTGCAGTTCTGAGGTAATGATTAAACACTAAACTCATCAGCTCCTACCGTAATTGTCTTGTGTGCCCTATTGAGTTTTCAAGGAAAATAAGATTGTGATCATGAGTCGTGAAATCAGGCAGCAGGATATTTTGATACATGGACGGGTAACACTGAATCTTCAGGTAGCCTCATGAATTAAACGTACTGTAAGAAGAACTATTAAAAAAGCA
>NW_009693187.1:0-16891 GCF_000703405.1 Apaloderma vittatum | reverse complement strand
TGGCCTTCCAGGCCACCTGAGCACACGGTTACCTCTCATAACAAATGCCAGTTGTTGGTCAGTCCGAAAAATATACTTTATCCTGTCCTCGTCCGAGTCTGATCAACTGTTTCTGTTCTTGACTGCCCTAAAATAGTGAAATAGTGAAGTCAACACAATGGTGAGTTTCCCTCTTTACTGAATCCTAAAGTAAATCACACAAAATGTCCCAGGAAAAATCACAGCTACTTCCTGAAATTAGGCCTACACCTGACATCCCTAGACTCCTGGGAATAATTTTCATTGTTCTTGTAAGCACTCTTAAGTGCTTGCAACAGTGAATCTGCAAAACTGGTGTGACATTTTGTAAGATCATCAGCTGCTGCTTGCATAGTGTCACTGGGAAGCTCCTGGTTTGTTGCAGTCTGTTCTCACATTTAACAGTTGATACAGTATTTCAGACAAGCTTTATTTTGAGACTAACACTAGAAATATAATATGGAGGACAATCAGCCTCCTGAGCAGTTTCCAACCACATCTGGTATTAGACTGACATGTTAAGTTACAGATCTCAACTTGTAACTCCCTGAAAGTTTTATTGGATTCAGCACCCAGCACAGGGATGGGCTGTGGGAAAGGTCAAACCTTCTCAGACATGGGTATCGGTCAGTAAGCAGGCACAGACCCACTGGGAGCCAGGTTTCACCAGTTCACCTGCTCACAGATCCTTTCCCAAGCATCACCCTTCAGCCCACCTTTTTGGATGTGGCTGATGGCAAAATAATGTTCTGCCTATCTCAGTGTTAAGTTTTAAGGCTTGTGATGAAACATATAGGTACTTACATTGTACAAAAACCAAGGTGCTTTCATCTCCTGTGTTGTCTCTGGGAAGAGTGACGGTCTCTCCCCTGCATTTCCTGGCTTGGTGGGGCTTTAGCTTTGACCTGCTCTCAGGATGAAGCACCTAGCTGTCACCTAGCAACTGGAGCTGGGCTTTGAAATTAAGATCTTTGTGGTAGGATATTCTGGTCTCTTTTTGCATCTTTCTTTTGACTGGATGAAGCTGATTTATGAAGAGATGCAAATAAATGGGAGTAAAAAGCTGTCCTGTCATTGCACAGAAGGGGCCAACAAAATGTAGGACTGAGGAAGCTCTAAATGGCTTGAAAGAAACATATATTTTCCCTTAGGACCTTGATTTTTTTTGTGTGTGTGTTAAGAAGCTTCTGTGAGATTGCATGTATGTGATCCCATGACTTCTGTGCCTTTGCACTGCTCATGGGAAATTCATGTCAGGTTAGCATGCATTGTATACAAAGAGGCAAGGAAGAATAAATCACAATTCATGCTCATTACATATACAGCAAGGAGCAATGGATTTAAACAGCAGGCAGGGATATTTAGGTTAACTATTTATTTGTAATGGTAGGATGGTGAAGCACTGGAGCAGGCTGCCTAGACTGTGGAGATCATGTTAGTGACAATTTAAAGAGCAGATGAGGTAAATCCATGCCAGGGAGGATCCGTTGATCCTAGCAGCAAAGGTCAGATGACACTTCCAAGCTCCCACCTAGAACAGCCTTTGACAGCACTGCACCTCAAGTCATTTTGCTGGTGACTGGAAGGATTTGCTAACTGGAGTGGACTGGCTGATACCTGCAACCCAAGCACTACTCACTCTAGCACTTAGGGATTCCTCTGGCACTCAGAAATCCCTGAGAAATCTAAGCTGAAAAGAGCCACACCACAATTCCTCTTTAATTTGGTCATGAGGTGTGATGGAAATAAAGCAGAGTGTAATGGGAACACTGAGTTCAAGTGATCTCTACCACATGATGGGCTCTAAGAGAAACCATAAATCAGAGCAACATCAGCTGTATTATGTCTTATTACTCTGGGGCTGATGATGCACAGAGGTACTTCTTTTTAGTTTTGCATTTTACTGAAAAGCATTTATGTTCATCAGTCTGGATGTGAGAGACATATCATGGAGTAAAGGTAAATTCCTTCTAACTCACAGAGACCCAGACTAGATGCCTTTTTAAGAAGGCCTCCATGGTCTTCCAGTAAAATGTTGCTTTTCCCCAGTATCCTTTATCTAATCTGCTGATTCTTTTTTGTGGAAGGATGTCGTAAATTAATATATTTGTAAATCTGAAATTATCCATACCTCAAATGAGTTGATTTAGCTTTAGGCTGAGTGGGTTATTTATTAACCAGCATGACATTTTGTTCCACTTAAAGAAGGTCATCTTATATTAATGCAAACAGTCTCTGTAATGCAGGTCAGTCTAGGATTGTTTTTCTGAAAAAATTTTTTGGACTAGTTTAAAAACAGTGTATCTTTTGTTTTAGTATGCATTAAATTCTTTCTGGCAGCAATATCTTAATCAGCCCAGGATTATGCATTTTTCCATTTCAAAGGTGGACAGCTAAAAGGGAAATTTTTAGACTATTTAAAAAGTAAAATATGTAAATCACTAAATTGGAAAAACACAATTGCAAATTAGTACAAATTATCTCCGAGGACTAGGAAATTTGCGCACCATTAATATGCAAGTAATCCATCCATTAATGTGTAGTACAGTATTATTTTGACAAGTTTTACAAAAGAATGCTCTCTGATTGCTCTCTGTGCAGGTATTATTGGTTCATAGAAAACACTGAGCAACACAGTTAGCTATTCTCAGAGCAATGTTTCTGGATGCAAAAGGAAAATCTTTTATGAATCAAAAATAGCATTATTATGCCACATAATTACAGAAGAGTTTAAAAAGAAAGACGCTGTGAAGAGCTCTTTGTTTCACAGAATAGTTGAGGTTGGAAGGGTCCTCTGCAGATCATCTCATCCAACCTCTTGCTCTCAAGCTTCCTAGGACAGTGTCAAGCAGGGTTTGTGTACCTCTGAGGGTGGAGACTTCACAGCTTCTCTGAGCAACCTGTCCCACTGTTCAGCCACCCCCATGGTAAAAAAACAAACAACATTTTTCTGCAGGATAAAATAATTCCTGCGTAAGCTACATCCATATGTTCTTATGTATTATGCTAAAGATTAAAGCATTAATTTTTAAAGGAGTTATATTTAATGGCTTGATCTGCCTGGAGCAGACTAGTATAGTAAGGACATTCAGAGGAGACATGGTGAGAAGAAAACCCCAAACTAAACATGAAAGGTCTCTGTAAGTGGTGTAAGTGAGTCCTAATCTCTGATAGTAGCTAAGGCTTGGCCTGCTACAGGGTGCTCTATTCACAGCAGTTTGTGCTCCTCCGCCGCTCCCAACAGGATGCACAGAGCTGAGTTAGGCACCAGCACCTGCTCCCTCATCCTGCATCGACAGAACTGGTATCTCAACAGGCCACTCAAAAACCACCAACACGCTTCATGGGGAACTGCCTCACAGGACAGAGGAAGCTCCCAACAGCAGGAAAGAGCATTTATGCTGCATCTTTCAAATGAAGTTATTATGGGATGGCTTTGGTATCACCTGTATGTGCGTCACCCTTCATTTGGGAGCCCCAGATACCACCCAGCTCCCACCCCCAGACCTACATGTCTGAATGCTTGCTGTTAGCGTATTTGTTGGAGATACACGCTCAGATCCTTCTCCCACTCTGAATTATCTCCTAGGCCGGTGGCCTAGCTGCTGCAGGTGATCTGTTAGGCTCAGCTTTCACAAATGCCCTCTGTGGCTCCAACCTGGCTAACCAGATGGAGGGGAAGGAGAACAACTTTCCAATCTAGCTGCAAGGGACCTTCCTGTGGAGTTTGGTCTGGGCCTCACTGAATACCTGTTAAAAAGGAAAATGGAAGTATTACTGAATCTCAGACCACTTGCATGGTAAGTGCCTTAGACACAGTAAAGAAGCATCTCCCTCTATACAAGGAATATTAAACTATTCTGCAACAAAGAACACAAGGGAAGGGAGCCCTGCTATCCTTCTCACAGACACATTACACTAAGTACTTAGGTTATTCTTCTGGTGTGTGTGGTTTCAAGTTATCTCAGGGGAAGGTTTTGAACCTGGACTTCCCGTAATTTGGGCAACATTAGTAAGTGCTAGGTTGTCAGATGAGAAAGCACTCCTCTGTTCTGTGTTAGGACAGGGAGGTGTAGTTTCAGGAGCATGTCTGGGTCTGTGATTCACAAACAAAAGGAGAGACCTATCTCAATGGTATTTCTGCTGATGGCCACCTCTCTGGAATGGTGGCTTTTTGAATCCCCTTCTTATGTACTCAGTTCTACCCCTACATGTCCAAACACCTAGTCCCTACCTCAGACACGCGGGCTCTAGGGGACATCTGTGCACTTAAATGCTGCATGCAGTGATGCTGGTCACTGGGATGAACATGGCCTGTTGTGGATCATGTTATTTTAAGCTATGTGAATAATTATTTAATAGCTATTAATGTTTATTTTGGATTCCAGGTCTGTATTTCCAATTTATTGGTTTGCTTTACTTCCCTTCCCCAATACAGAAAGCTGCTTTATCCAATGAACATAAATTGGTCAAAGATGAAACGTACCATAGTTACGAGTGCTATAGTTAAGCCAACTGATCTTGCCTTTCAGATGACCAGATGAAAGGGAGGACTTTAACCCCTCAAATGACTACTATGGTGTTTTTCACAGCATGGATGCTCTGACCCTCATAAGTGCTAAAGACCTGGGTATGGAGTAACCCTGAAATAACTGTCTCCTGTGCCCCAGGAGTACTTTGTGACTCCTGAAAACAGGAAAAAATGAAACAAGGTTTTCCTTGGAGGAACTCTCTTGCAAACAAGAGAAACTACTCCCACTTTCTACCTGACCACTCTTGCAGGGTTAGGGGATGACAGGTCTTAATCCTCTTAATAGATCTGCTGACAAGATGTGCCTCAATATTTTGCAGGACATTGCAAGTCTCAAAAGGATTGATGCTTTAGATTGATACAATCTGCAAGAATATGCAGAAGAAGCCCTTTCTCAACTATGCAAAACTCTTCAGGGACAAGATAAATCCTTGTCATAAAAGATACCTATCAAGAAAACAAAATTAACTAGCACAAAAGACCACAGAGATCATGTTCTCCAGCTTGTTCTAGAAGTAATTTTGTTTACATTTAAAACCAACTGCATATGATTTTATCTCATTATCTTAAACTATTAAGCAAAATATCTACCATTTTCTCTACCTAAAAGTATACCATATTATCAAATAAATTATTGATAGATACTCATAATTTGGTGGTCCTGAATAGCCTATAATACCCCTATTTCTCTCCCAGGATTCCGTCTTCCTTTGAAACATGGCTCCCAAAGAAAATAGAGCATCAAACTTGTCTCATATTTTACATCTGTTGTGCAAGAATAACTATTTTGGCAAAGATGAAAAATGTTATTTTTCAAGTGATTCAGTCCACAGCCATACAGTTTGTATCCTCTGCCCTTCTTAAACATAAGAATTAGATAAAATGTGACTATTAAACTATGTTTCAGCCTATTTAACTAAGCACAACACCTGTTCAAAAGAACAGAAAGAATGTGTTCTTGGTATAAGTTGCTGCTTGGTTTGTTCATAACACCCTATGACACAATCACAAGCTTGAAGACATACAAATGCAACTGTGACTAAGTGTCAAAAACAGTCTTCACCAAATAAACACTTCTAACACAAAAATGTACTTGAAGTGTACTTGAAAGAAAATATATATTGACCAGAGAGAGTAAGTATATATACCAATATCAGAACTTTTCCTACTCTTACAGAAGATAAAGACAATATCTGACTTCAGAAGGACTGTTAACAGTATTCGGAATTAATGACTGACAGCATCCATCACTTGAAAACACTAGAATACTTGGCAAAGCAGTACAATCCTTCAACTGGCAAAACCCATCTGTAATCATGTAAACCCTCTGTGCCTTGGTTCCCTATCAGTAAAATAGAATGGTATTTCTTTCCTATGTGAAGTAAAGCTTGCAATTTACTGTAGTTCCCCAACACTAATGCATTTCTAGACAGACAGCTGAGTTTAACTTCTTAACACTAACACAGTCCTTGTAGACTCATTAACTACTAGTAACATTGCTTATGTTACACACATGAAAGGATCCTCTGCTGATACGGTTTATGGAGTTTTGGAAACATGTTCCCCCAGAGCATGTAGCTTCATGCAAGAGCTTCCACATGACAGCAATTTCACCTCAGCTGAGCTCATAAAGTGGTTACAGAAGATCTCCTGGGCTGTCCCCGCAGGCTGTCCCTGCTACCAGAGATGAGAGCCACACCATTGGAGCTGCAGCATTTAGAAACATCAGCACAAAACCAAGTAAATGGCACAGATAGGCAGCAGGAGAAGGGAAGCTGGCAGCACTGGTGTTCAAAGAACTGTGGAGGGTAAGTGGCACTGAACCTTGCAGTGTCATTTAGGTCCTTCTCCTTCTGCAGATAAATCCCTTTGCAGAGCAGAGAAATAGTAAGCTGTTCTCTTAGTAAAAGGTTCCTGACTCAGGGCTGTTCACCATGTTCTCGGAGACTCGGCATCAAACTACAGTTTCAGGCAAGAGACATAAAAGCGATCACAAAGCTGAAAGGAACTATTCACCTGGGATGAATAAAATGATGGCCAAATGAGAAATAACTGGGACATAGGCTGTGAAGAGCTCAGTAGATAGGTTTCAGAAGCCATGACTACTGAGTGTTAAACTAAGGAGCCATTGTGCCTGTGACAAAACGCTCTCTGCCTTCAAGAGGGCCAATAAGTCCCCAGGCTCCTGTGCTAAACGGACAGATAATGATACAGAATAATATGAAAGTCTGAGAGGGTTGTATTTGGTTCATTACCAGAAACAGTTTCCTGACAGTGGCAAAACAGGCTCACTACTTCCTCCCAGCAAAAGCAGTGAAAGTCATTTAGGATTTTGGTTAGAGTGTATTTCTGCAATTTGAATGAAATGGCCTCCAGGAAACAGATGTGCATTGTCTAAGGAGATTAGATGGAGAAGCCGATTCTTGCTTTTAACTAAATCTTGCTTTAGCTCTTTCTACATCTGTTTGGCAGATGTAGAAAGGGGAATGGTTTCTTACCCCATCTTGCCTTTCACCAACGCTGCCAACAACCTCGACTGGCTGCCTTGGTCCTTCTCCACTCTGTTGCTAAGTCAGTCTGAAAAAAACCCCAAGCCTTGTGCTTCCAAGATTGTGTGACTTTGCTGTTATGTTCTCTTCCCTACCACATACCAGGGTATACTACTTCTGCATCAAAGTTTTAATAAGATATGGTTTCTTGCACCTGTCTCTCTTGCTCTGTTGAGCTGCACAGGAGCACCCTGCTCACTGTAAATTACATTATTTCACCCCTCAGGCAGCTTTCAGAATTTTGACAAAATCTAGAGGATACACAACTTGTTTTTAATTAAGGCAAATGGTTCAGCTCTACAGGTTCACACAAGGGGATTTACTCTAACAGCCTAATAGATTTTAGTATATGCTGTGTTTGATTTCTTTTGGATATTTTCTTTGGCTAACTACCAACAAAAACCATTAGATACCACCAGTAAAAAATGCAGTGTTTAAACACCATGAAGCAACATGGTTTTTCCTCATCCTTTTAGCCATGGATTAGGTCCACAAAGTATGAATCTTTTTTATGAGTTAGACGGATGTGTTTAATATGTTGTTTGAAAGCAGGCACTTAACGGGAAGGCAGATCATCACCTCCTTCATCACTGTGGTTGCAACATGCTGAGGAACAGAGGGCAGAGGATGAGGTTCAGGAATAAAGGAAAACTACATTAATACTGATGTCTTGGTGACAAATAGTCTATGGCTGTTACACATGTTAACACTTTCTTTCTGCTTCTTTCCAGATACACTATTTCCCCACTCCTTCAGGACATTTGGATAACCTCGGATTTTCTCTTACCTTGAAAATCCACTGTGCTGCTTTAATATCTGCTTCATTTTCATTTTGGAGAGTCTCCTTTGCTTGACAGTTGTCTGCATGGTAGCTGTGAGTCCTGAAGTAGAGCAAAACTTGCCTCCACATTGAGAAATAAAAAGGTTGCTCCTGAATCCAAACTTACAATGACCTTTCTTGGAAAAGCACCACTTTTATTTAATGATGAAACAAAACCAAATCCCAGACATTGGGCTGAATGACAACAACATAGAGATGGCTCGTCCTTACACCAATGGGCAAATGCCTGGGCTCCTCACAGCTTGCCAGTTCTTCCTGCAGCCTCCACAGTTCTGAAAACAAACAGGATTATCTGCCCTCAGATATCTGCGGTGCCTCATCCCTTCAGCATCGTGCAGGCTTAGAGATTAGATTTACGACTTTGTAGGTTTTAGTAAGTTGAAAAGGAGGAAGACAGGCACATAATGGCTGAATACGTCAGAAAAACAGGCTGTAACAATCATGGAACACATTTTATCTCCTCGGAGTGCATGTATTTAATTTACAGGTTGAAGGAAGAAGGAGCTCAGCACTTTGCAAGCAGCACCAAATGGAGGTGTCTGTCTTAGGTCAGTGGCACCTGTCAATCACGTTTTTTCTCACTGACTGAACAGATGGTCTACTGGTAATCCTTCCAGCCCAAATGAAAAACACCATAAGAGCAGCAGCCATGTCTGCAGATAAAGACAGACTAAATATAAAGACTAAGACTCCAGGTAGATTATTAATAGATTATTTCTCTTATCTTTGTAGAGGGCTGCCAGGCTCTCGCCTTCCGTTCCTCAACATTCACTTGCTATTTCTTTTTTGTGCTTTTCAAAATATAGATGTGAGAAACACAGAAAAATTAGGAGGAATATTAAATGATTGTGAAGTTTTCATTCAAACATTGTTTATAGTTATGGTCATTAGCAATGCTGCTGTAATGAGAGCTAAGCAAATAATAGTGTTTCTTGTGCGGGAAAGCATTTGGAAGACTTTTAAAACATCTTATCCTGGAGAGAGCAGAAAGTCAAGTTCATGAATATGTTAGCATGCACTGAACAGAATCAATCTGTTAATTTATTAATAATTTTAAATTTTACGTTAGTATTTTTATTAGAATTAGCTGGAACTTCCAAATGAGAAGTTACTATAAACAGGGAGCCAAGAGACCTTCCATTTTTTTTTTTTCTGATGGGGTATTCTATCTACAACATCTTTTTCCAAGTTGGCACAAAGAAGCAGAGACTGATGGTGAGAGAAGAAATTATGCAGGCTGCAAAGAAGCGCTAGAGATTTGGAGATTCTCTAGCTTTCAATACAGAAGTGAATGCTCATGAGACAGAGATGCTTGCCCCTGCTCCCTACTATTTTAACCCCAGTTGCATTTATTTCTCATGACTATAGATAGCTTTGTGCTAGCCTTTCTATTCCTGTTTCTACACAGTACTTCACTTCCAATTTTCTGACAATACAGCATTGTTACATTCCACCAGGGAAGAAAATTGAAGATGTCTTTATTACAATAAAATATTTTATTTCTCTTTCAAAAACACCGCTCCTGTTGGGCATAAGAAATGCCCATCTCCTTAACTGAGCATGCAAAACTTAATTTGAAAGAGGTGGTGAAGCAATCAGATTGCCTGGTACGACACTTGCAAAACTGTGGTGTATTAGCCACAGTGGTATATGTCAAATGATGCTAGGGTGTTTTTTCTGATTATTTGGGCACCTAAAGACATAACTAGCTATCCAGTGAGACTTTCCAAAAGCTGTTATGCTTTTTTTGTTCCATAACACTAAAAAGCCCAAAGAAGCACCTCAGATATGAATTTTTTTAGCAAAAATGCATCAAAATGACTAAGAAAGCCAATGACTTTTTTATATTGTAGTTGAAATATATATTTAAAATTACAAATAAACAAATACATAAAATAGAAAATATTAAAGTATTTAAATAACCATGTTTATTCATTTTATTTTGCTATTTAGAGATAACACACAAAATTTCCACCAGTGGAAAGGAAGAGCAAATCATACCTGCTGGGAAACAACTAGCAGTAATTCTCTTCAGGTCTTCAATCATAGTGTATGAGATAAGGTGCCAGAAGATGCAAATATGGACATATTCTGATCTATTTCCTCTCACGTGGCAGTAGAGACAGGTTATTGTAGGTTCATTTCTTTTTTTGCAGTATTGTCTTCTTGTATACTGTGGAGTAGTGCCTTGGGGAAAGTATTTTAGATTTACTACAGGTTCTTTGATTTTCCCCATTTATGTGACCATGAGCTATTTTTTTCATATTTCTCTGCCTCAGTTATCTAGAAAACAGAGACACTCCTACTTTACATTAGTATTGTAGGGACTTAGCCACTAATGCTCAGAAAAGCTTCAAGCTTCATACATTGCAAAACTAGCTAGATTCCCTCTTGGGAATCTAGATTTCCTTCCTGGAACTCAAAAGCAGGCCTGAATAGTACTTATTTATTCTTCTCTGCTGTTACCTCTCTCCTGCTATAGAATCTACTTTGCCAAAAAATAACAGGTTTAATTTAGGGTCTGCTGACCAAGTGCACCTGGCGCTTAGGTCCGTGATAGAATAAACATGCCCTACTCTTGCAATGCCCCACGGAAGCTTCATGCTGAAAGAAGTTGGGCAAAGAAGCTCACGCTTATAGCTCACATCTATCCCTTGCCAGGAAATGTACATGCTGCTCCTTTCCACACTGCCCTGGGAGGATGGGTTTTAAGCCTTGAAAAAGTAGAAGCTTGAGCACTCAGAAGACCTGATTTGAATCCTTAGATGAATAACCTTAGGGTAAAACAACGTACATGTTTTAGGAATGCCAGCTCTTAATGGGGAGGCCAGTCTCTGGGCTTTTCTAGTGTATACGTTTGGAAAATGTCCTCCTTTATAAATTTTGACATTTTTGATTTTTTATTTGTCAATGATATTCCATTAATTAGTGTGTTCAGTTTTCCTGACCTTCTAAGTATATCTTGCTTGGATAAACTTTCCAAGCCATTTCTTCTATATCTGTTAAAACACTTGTACAGACATGCAGGAGACAGCCAGGTGAGGTACAGAAAATTGAAAGGTTAAATGGCAGGTGTGCAAAACACTTCTATAATTTGCAGAATACATGAGAGACAATGATAACTTATTATTATTACAAGGAGAAAAGAAGAACAGAAGAATACTCTCACAATCGAGCTGTCTATAGTCTTACTGTGAGGATGACTTATCTGCATTCATTTTTCTAGTATTAAACTAGTGAATATTTTTATTCTTTATGATCCAGGTAATTGATGACTTTTATTCTTGCATGCTGTCATGCTTTTCTTTTTTCTCTCTGCGTTTCACACATCAATAAAGTCATCTAAATATAGCAACTTCAGACAAAGTTGTGCTGCTGGGAGTTATTGGACAAGCATCTACATGACCAAAATTAGCTAAATGAGAACAGTTTTGCAGCACCTGAATCCTAAAGGATAGATGCTTATTGAAAAATAGGAGCATAGCACTTTTCCCATCATAACCTTTAGCAAGACTCAGTTCAGAGAATCAACCAGCATGAATAAGGCACTATGAGATGCCCTCTGAAGCTGCTGACAGGATGGTTGCTGAGGATCACCTCTTGCTGTCACAGGCACACATTGAGACAGGTTCCTCTAATGACTATACAGTGTTTTTCTGTCTCAGAATCTGCCCTTTCTACACATTGTAGTTCCTTAATGCAGACAGTGTGTCATGGGACCCACACTGAGTGAAAATTTTCAGATGTGCCCGAACGTTTGACAGATAAGAGCACACAAGAATATGCAGTATCCCCACCATCCTCTGGCAAGGTGGTTCACAGTTTTACTGTGCACTTGCCAAAGGAGTAGCGCTCTCATCGGTGAAGTTATTCCTGCACCATTTACCTCCTTTCTCAGCAGAGGCTCCAGACAGATGCTTTTTGCACTCTCTTGAATACCCTTCTGTGCTGTGAAAGCTGATCATTTCTTCCTACCCTCCATCATATACATATTATTCAAAGGTTATGAATCAATGCATGGACCTTTCTTTTTAACCCAGGACAGTAGTGGTTGTGGTTTGGTTTTTTTTTAAGAGCACCTGCAAATGCATCTCACTGAATGTCTCTTGGAAAGAAATCCAGATGGATGGAGTCTACCTGTACCAAGCTTGTCCATACACACGAAGAACTCCTGGAGAGGTGTGAGACAAGACTGTCCCTTACAGAGCAGTACTGATGTTTTGTTAATGTTTTGCATTTATTCCTTTATATGGCATAGAAGGATATGTAAATTAAGTATATTATTCTACAAGTATATTCTTCTCCACGGACAGCCCCTTGTTGTGGGGGAGAAGCTTGCGTGCCCTTATGAGGTTGTGAGCTGTGCTGGCGGTGGCATATGCCTCCGATAGGGTCTCCCATGCCAGACAGGTCTCAACTGAAGGGTCAGACTAAGTGTGTCCATGGGTAGGATGGGCTCACTAGCCTCCCAGCAACCATCCTGGGAGAAGGACAACTCTAACTCCAAACCCAGGCAGATGGAGCTCGTTTAGCCCCGTAAGGCCATCCATCTAAGAGAAGGATACTCTAACTAAACCTACGTCCTGAGGACTTTGCTGTCACCGTTCAAGCTTGCTAGGCCTGGTACGTGAAGCTTAGGAGTAAAGGGTGGGGCCAGTTCTGCGCACGCTGAGCCTCACCTAAAAAATCCATTGCGTAGGCTTGAAGGTTACACCCACATTTGTAAAGTCCTGTAGCGACAGGTGAGGGATGAAACGGCAGGTGATAAGGTGCACTGGAAGCCGCAGACCCAACCCTAGACTTTCTGCTGTGCCTTTTGCAACCGGACTTGCCTATCCTGCATCGGCGTTTTTAGCCATCAGCGCGCTTGTAGCAAGTGTGGGTAGAGCCCTTCCCAAATCTTCGTTCGTGAAGCCTAGCCATAATGATATTCAGGAACAATATATTGTTTGCATTCTTTGAGGTGGTATATTGTGTTCACTAATTTGATTCCTCTGCTAGAGATTTTGTTAACTTGCCTGGCATAGATGTCATGTTTACTGTTTAGTAGTACCCTGGAACACCTGTTCAAAAAAATATAATTTCTATTACAATTATTTCTCCTCTATTGTCTGTGAAATGAATAGTAAAGCCAGAGTTTGCCATCTATGATGAAGTCAACATACCAGAGCACAGCTTTTCAAAGTTCTTTTCTATAGAAAAATTATCATGTTGCTGTAGTATGACAATTTTGACTGCAAGTAGCAATCTGTCTTCCTTTAGCCAGATTGAATGAATGGTGCTAGACTCTTGCAGGTGGTGTAAATAGGCAAAAAAATAGTCTGCTATGAAAGACAGGACCACTGACGGCCTAATACATACTCCAAATAAGAGATCACACCGGGCAACAAGTCAAAGCTATGAATTTGTTTTTCTCTGCTTACTATAAAGCACTGAAGCAATACTGGAAGCAGGGAGTAGAAATAAGAGTACCACTGTCCTGTGTATACATGTACTCAGGTTCACCCAGAATACTCGGGTACTGGTACTCAGGTTAGGCCAGAAGTATGCTAAAGGGTTGGGAGATACATGCTGTGCGAAGTAGACTACAACTCAGTGTTTCAGATTATTTCCTTGAAATACGTGATTCCCAGCAGAAGAAATGGCTTTGCAGGCCTAAGCAAGCGCTTGGGATATTACCCTGCTAGACAGAGGGTGCATGATGGGGAGCAACACTACTCGTATCTTAAAACAGGCAGTTGGAATTGCACATTCAGAGGTGCTGGTCCGGTTTCCATGGATTTAGCTAGTAGGTCACAAGAGGTCCTCCTGCCCCTCTACTCTGCCCTGGTGAGGCCACATCTGGAATATTGTGTCCAGTTCTGGGCCCCTCAGCTCAAGAGAGACAGGGAACTTCTTGAGAGAGTCCAGAGCAGAGCCACAGAGATGATGAAGGGAGTGGAACAGCTCCCTTTTGAGGAAAGGCTGAAGGAGCTGGGTCTCCTTAGCGTGGAGAAGAGGAGACTGAGCAGTTACATCATAAATGTTTATAAATATGTCAAGGGGGATTGTCAGGAGGACAGAGCCAGGCTCTTTTCAGTGGTGTCCAATGACAGGACAAGGAGTAATGGGTACAAGCTGGAACATAGGAGGTTCCATAAAAATATTAGAAAGAACGTTTTCCCTGTGAGGGTGACAGAGCCCTGGAACAGGCTGCGCAGGGAGGTTGTGGAGTTTCGTTCTTTGGAGACATTCAAAACTCATCTGAATGTGTTCCTGTGTGACCTACTGTAGGTGATCCTGCTCTGGTGGGGGAGGGGCTGGACTAGATGATCTTTTGAGGTTCCTTCCAACCCCTGATATTCTGTGATTCTGTGATTTACTTAAGCTCTGAGAACAACTATTGGAATGAGCTTGGAAGGGTGAAGGTGGAAGAATACCATACCTGGCTTAGGTAAGAGAAGGTGCTGAGCTGTCAATACTTTCAATGCTGCTGGAACAGTTTGGGGTTTGGCCAGAAACACTATTGTGGACAACAGAGGAAGCTTCATCGAAGGAAAGCCTGAAGGGCTGGATGGTAGCTTGCACAGGCCTTTGATGCCTTTATCTGCAAGTCTCATTTCAAAAGCCTCAATTCTTGTTGAGATTATCTTTTAAGGTCTTGATTTCTTTATAAAATGGGTGGAGTCATATGTATCATTGTTGGTAATGTGGTTTGGAATAACTGTGGAACACGTTTATTCCAGGTGCCTGATGCTGGACTTGAAACAAGAGCAGCTAGTGAGACATGCTACAAAAAGGCAGGAAATCAGGAAATGCAGAATGCCATGGGATGGAAGTTACGAACACTCATAAAAGAGGAACTGGATAAAATAAGGCCGGCTTATGTCTCTTAGCCCTGAAATAAAAAATCACATTCAAATAAACTTTCAAAGTGACAGGTTTTTATTCAAGATTGTGTGGAGATTTCTATGCTAGAGATCAGGAGCTGTGCAAGCATTTCTTGTCACTGCACGCGAGCACCCTGCGAGAACACAAATATGTTAGAGTAAACCTCAAAGGCCCTGTGTGCTGGGTAATCCACAGAAGCACATTAACGGATGTGTTTATTACAGACTAGACAACACAGAGTACGTACATGGCTTAGAGAGCCTTCTTTTGCAAAATATAAAGAAATCCAAATGCTGCTACTTCGACTGTGTCTGGGATTTAAGCTCAGCTGTCACGTTATCAAGAAATCAACAGTTTTACTATGATATGAAGAAAGATCCATTCCGAAGGAAAAAAAATATGGAGGAAGTATAACTAGCCAGTGGCACAGTAACGAAAACCCTCCATGAGTTAAAAAACACACTAAAAGAAGTACTGGCCAGGTGTAATTTAAAGAACAGTGTATCCTCTAAATGGAAAATACAGAGATCCTAGCAAAATGAAGAGTGTAGACATCTCCAGGCCAGCTCTACATTGGCTATCTTGATCTGCTCACACACAAAACTCTCTCTCACCTGTTTCTCATCTCTCTGCCATTCCTTTTTATATGTTAGCAGAATTACCCTTCAGGATAATTTCTGATGAGGAGTGGTATGTCTATGCACTTCATCATAGCATGATGGAAAACTACGCAGCGACTCGAGACAGACTTTCTTCCTTGGAAACATGGAAGTTTAAGCCTGAAGTGTCTGAAACACTTGGGCTTCTAGTGTTGCCAAAAGCAGCCTTAGGGCAACACTGGTTTGAAAAGTTTTCTGCTCCTTTTGCTTATAGAGACAAAGTCCAATACACAGAGGCCATTTTTTTAAAAAGGATAATGTACAGGGTGTATCTCTCACTGAGATACAACTTGGGAAGAACAAAACGGTGTGCCCCTGGCACACAACTGGTGCAGCTCCTGAGGCAAGGGAGAGGTCTGACACAGCAGGCTCTGAGACCCAGCACAATGAAGCACAGGCATGCTGTGACCTCTGTACCAGGCCTCTGTATCAGAAGCGGAGACCCAAGAAAACTTGCCTGCTTTCCAGCTGCAGGGAAAAGCAAACAGCATGAGAAGCAGAAAGCAAAAAAATGCTGAGTACTGGATGAAAAAAATGGAGAGCCCAAGAAGGCATTTCAGCACCAGGGGCATTGCCCATCATGTCCCTGGCCCTCTTCCCTCCTGGGACTTCTTCCCCAGCTTGGTGGCCCCTTGTCCTGGTGGGGCATCGGGGAGAACCTCCTCGAGGGGGCCTGGAGGAGCTTGTCCTGAGGGGCGGCACTGAGAGGAGTCTCTCAGTGAGGGGAGTCTCTCAGCCCTGCCCAGCCAGCCTCATGTTCTCTATGGAAACATTGAGCTGCTTCTTGTCAGCAAACAGCACAGGTGGGCACCTACACGCTATATCCTACCATTGGTCTTACTGGTACGGGGTTAGATCGTAGAACCGTAAGAGTGCTTTGGGTTGGAAGGGACCTTTAAAGGTCTTCCAGTCCAACCTCTGTACACTATGGAAAGACATCTTTAACTAGATCAGGCTCAGAACCTCATGCAACCTGACCTTGAATGATTCCAGGGATGAGGCATCCAGCACCTCCCTGGGCAACCTGCTCCAGTGTTTCACCACCCTCACAGTAGAGAATTTCTTCCTATGTCTCATCTAAATCTACCCTGCTCTAGTTTCAAACCATTGCCCCTCGTCCTGTTGCTACATGCCCTTGTAAACAGTCCCTCCCCAGCTTTCCTGTAGCCCCCTTCAGATATAAGGTCTTCCGGGAGCCTTCTCTTCTCCAGGCTGATCATGAACATCCCCAACTCTCAGCCTGTCTTGGTGGCAGGGCCGCTCCAGCCCTTTGCTCATCTTCGTGTCCCTCCTCTGGACCCGCTCCAACAGCTCCACGTCCTTTTCATGCTGGGGGCACCAGAGCTGGACGCAGCACTCCAGGTGGTGTCTCAGATCCCCGTATAAAACCATATACATACATACATACATACATACACACATA
>NW_009693186.1:0-2987 GCF_000703405.1 Apaloderma vittatum | reverse complement strand
TGCCGGCCAGGGTCAAACCACGACACACATATTCAGTGTTCTAGGTATTCCTCACCATGGAAAAAAAAAATTAAACCTCTTGGTGGAACTCCTGATGGTCATTACAAGCATAGCCACAGCTGTAGGATGGGCAAAGCTACAGCAAAATAGAAACACATGGGCTACCCTTCAAGCAAGCCAAATACAGACTCCAGAAATCACCAACTTTACGTAGTTACACAATGCCCTAGAATTCGTGAAAAAAAGATAACAATACACTGATGTAAGCTGTATCAGTAAGGTGCAAGACACACTCTCCAAACTGAAGAGATAGTCCTAATATTATTAAAAAACAGCAGTGACATCAACAGGGCTACATGGGTATAAACCTGGAAGAGCCGAGGTGAGATTATGGACATATATTTCCTATCTAGATGTTTGTTCATTTCCAAGAACACACTAACCACCAAATATCCTGTCTATAAGTGTCTAGGCCATTTGGCACTAAACTTTCCTTATTCATAACATTCAGTATTCTATATATTCAGAAATAACTTTTTAAAGTGATGAGTGAGTCCCTGTTTCAAGTCTTGCTGGAAATGAAAAAGATATAAAGCATCACAGCCACATTTTTTTCTCCTAGGAAGCACTCAGACCCCATCAATATAAGTAGAAATGGGGTTTATATAAAAACTAATGATTTCTTGCATTGACTATGTGCTTCTAAGTAAGGCTTTAACTTTTAACCATGCAGGTAATCCTACTGATTCAGTTAATGCTCGTGAATCTAAATTTTATTTTCCAAAGGTGCAATAAGTTATTGAGATAGTATCCCTAAAACTAGGGATAGATGGTACATGAAAATTGCCTATTACTGAAATATCATTTTCTGAAGCAGAAAGTCAAATCCTGTGGCAGTGCAAGCAGATAGAACTGTTCCACTAGTGACCTAAAGCAAGGATGCAGGAAGATGCAAAGCACATATGGGGCACAATATAGTCTTACTGTTTATGCCTATATTATGATTTCTATGGATAATATTTCATATATTATTGGAGCTTGCCTTCTGCTGAGGGAGGCAGTGGTACCCCATAACTGCCAGTCTGCAGAAAGCTAAAAGCTGTCTCAATACAGAACTCAAGCCTGCCTGTTGCACATTTAACCAGCTCTGCAATTAGTCATTTTCCAGTTTTTCACTGTGATGAGCAATGCAAAGGTCTCTCAACAGCTCACCTCTCGGGCAAGCCTGAAGCACATGCCTGCACCAAATTTTAAATTCAATCTGTTTTTACCCATTACTGTTTTCATTAAAAGCGTTCTTGCCATTTAAGCTGACTTCAGCAGCTTGCTGCTATTGATAACCATTAATGTCTACGACACAAAGAAGAAACATTTACTTACAGATTTCCAGGGCTCTCATTAGTGATGGCCTGGGAATGCCATACTTAGCAAAAGGAGATGTCTCTGGGTATCTGCTTTTCATCACAAAACGCTGAGTCACATTTTGCTCTCATTTACACACGTGCAACATAAATGATTCATTGATACTGTCTGCATATAAATAATGATTGAACTTCCATTTTCAAAGCCAAGTCTTCCCCACACCCCAACCACACATATTCCAAATACACGATTCTAAGCTGTAACCAGTCTCCAGGGCCACAGCGGCCAATATGGAGTTTTCTTGACAAATCTGATTTCAGCTTTTGATTGAAAAAACCCCACAAAAACAAAACAAACAACCAGCCCTGAAAGCTCTTTGCAATCAAAACTATTTTACACCTCATTCTGTTGGAAGTAGAAGGATGGATGTTAGGATGCCCATAGCACAGAAGGTTCATAGAATCATGGAACGGTTTGAGCTGGAAGGGACCTTAAAGACTGTGCTGGGCCTAGTGCTGTTTAGTATCTTCAGTGACAAAGACAGTGGGATCGAGTGCACCTTCAGCAAGTTTGCAGATGACACCAAGCTGAGTGGTGCAGTCAATGTGCCAGAGGGATGGGATGTCCCCCAGAGGGACCTGGACAAGCTGGAGAAGTGGCCCCATGTGAACCTCATGAGATTCAACAAGGCCAAGTGCAAGGTCCTGCACTTGGACCGGGGCAGTCCACATTATCAATATAGGCTGGAGGATGAGGTGATAGAGAGCAGCCCTGCAGAAAAGGACTTGAGGGTACAGGTGGATGAAAAGCTGGACATGAGACAACAATGTGCACTTGCAGTCTGGAAGGCCAATACAGTATCCTGAGCTGTATCAAAAGAAGCATGGCCGGCATATCAAGAGAAGTGATTCTGCCCCTCTGCTCTCCTCTGGTGAGACCTCTTCTGGAGTACTGTGTCCATCTCTGGGGCCCCCAACACAAGAAGAACATGGATATGTTGGAGTGGGTCCAGAGGAATGCCCACAAAAATCATAAGAGGACTGGAGCATCTCTCCTCTGAGGATAGGCTGAGAGAATTGGGGCTGTTCGGCCTGGAGAAGAGAAGGCTCTGGGGAAACCTTATTGTGGTGTTCCAGTACTTAAAGAAGGCTTATAGATGAGGGAAGGACTTCTTAGCAGGGCCTGTTGCAGTAGGACAAGGGGTGATGGTTTTAAACTAAAAGAGGATAGATTCAAACTGGATACAGGCCAACCCCCGCGGCCGTGGGCGGGGACCCCCTTCCACTAGACCATGTTGGTCAAAGCCCCGTTCAACCTGGTCTTGAATACTTCCAGCGAGGGGGGATCCACAACTTCTCTGGGCAACCTGTTCCAGTGTCTCATCACCCTCACGGAGAAGAATTTCTTCCTAATATCTAATCTAAATTAGATTGTATAATATCTAACTAGATTATCTAATATGCAATCTAAATCTACGCCCTTTCAGCTTGCAACATTACCCCTTGTCCTGTCACTACCCTCACTGATAAAGGGTCCCTCCCCTTCTTTCCTGTAGGCCCCCTTTAGGTAGGCTGCTATAAGGTGTTCCCAGAAGACAGGTGTCCTGGGTTTGAGCTAAAACCCAG
>NW_009693185.1:0-2012 GCF_000703405.1 Apaloderma vittatum | reverse complement strand
GGTTGGACTCAATGATCCTCAGAGCTCCCTTTCAAACACCAACACTCTGTGATTTTGTGATTCTGTGTGCCACCCCTGTGCAGATGTGCCACACCTGTGCAGATATGGCACCCCCATGCAGATGTGCTGCCTCCATGCAGATGTGCCACCTCCATGCAGATATGTCACCCCCATGTAGATGTGCACCACCCAAGCACCTCCTGTAGAAGAGCCACTCACGTCCAGACCTGGGTGAGCTGCCACCTGCATCCGGATCCGACCCACAGAGACCCCCACCCCACCCCCCCGTGTGCTGATCCCACCCATGAGCAGAAACCCCCTGGGTGCCACCGACAACCCCGAGCAGGTGCCAACCATGCACCCACCTCCTCCAAACTCAGGGGTGCTCACCTCCCCACGAGACAGATCTTTCCAGCAGAACTGCTCCTTTATTTTTAACAACATTATCCCGCCTTTGACCATTTCCTTTCCAGCATGGGGATACAGGCAGAGGAATGAGCACACGGAGAACCTGGGTTCACCCTGGAGACCTCAGTTGCCAGTTTCCAGCTGTAGCACTGGTATTGGTGGGAAATGGTTCTTTCCCAAATGGGTAAAAAACACAGAAAAGTGGATTATGTTTAAGTCATTTTCTCTCTCCTGCCATGATATAGTAATTGAAAAATTGACCTGTACTTGCTAACTGCATCTGAATCAGTCATCTGCATATAGTAGAAACAGCACAGACACCTTTTCATAGGAACAAGACTAATTCACCACCCATATTTTGATTTCAAGCCCCAGATATGATGATTGGTGGGGAAAAGCAACCACTCGAAAATAAGACTACAGGACACCTCGAGGCCCGGGTCAGAGTTCGAACCGACTGTGTATGTGTTTAGATTTTAACTTGTTGTACTTGGTGATCAGATCCAGCTTACTGTGCCCCAGAGTCATTCTTTTCTCAGCCCCGTACGCGCTGTTCTTTTCCATCAGCATGTCCTCCGTGAGTTTATCATAGCAAGGGACTACAGGCTTTTTATCTCGTTTTAGGTGGTCGTATGGGGAGAGCAGGTCCAATTTTCCTTGTCCGGGACTCTCTCTTTTTTCCAGCCCATAAAAAACGTTGTCGTTTTCTGCTGGCGCTTCCTTGGAGGTAGCAGCAGGCCCTTTCTGCTTCATGCTTGTCCCGTTGCTGCTGGCACCCTCTGAAAGGGACTGCAACGTCTGCTCAGGTCTTGGTGGGGAGCAGTGGCTGCTGTTAGCCTTACCGTCCCCTTGATAACTCCTTTTATTGGAACTCAGGGCAGGGGAAGGCTCTGGCTGCAAGAATATCCTCGCTGCCACATTTGGTTTGTGATACAAGGCTGCAGTGGATTTATTTGGAGGGCTGTTTGGCGAGTCTGGTGGCTCTCCTTGCTGCTTAGGGCAAGCGGGCTTCAGAGATGTGTCTTCCTTCCCCTTCTTATTACCAGAGTCAGAGCCTGAATCGTGCTTTTCCTGCTGTACGTTGCCACTGGAGTTTTTCAGAAAGGGAGACACCTTTATGCTCCTGATGCTTACATTGGAAAGGCTGCTGGAGGGGCTCGAGGTTTCAGCATCATTCACCTGTGGGGGCTTTAAAAGGGAGTTGGCATCTTTGGAGGTGTTCTGAGAAGAGGGGCACGTTCCAGGATCTGGCACACAGAAGCTGGTCACTGCTCTGGACTCTGCATACAAGTACCGGAATTCCTTCTCAAACTCGACCACAATCTGACCACGGAAGTGAGTTGCCAGGCTGGTGTGGACTTGGCTGCAAAGCCAAGTGAAACTGCAAAAAAAATAAAAAGAAAATAAACCCACATGTAACTTCAGCTGATGCAATGAACTATATGAAAACACAAACAATGCACAAGACACATCAGCTGGTTTTCCTGAAGCACGTACAGCAGGATGCACAGGAGCCACTGGGCTCTGCCTAGAAAGCACAACGGCACCTTTTCTTCTCTAGGTTCCTCTTGCCCATGCTCTGCCCGTAAGCGAGGAGCCGCTGT
>NW_009693184.1:28484-53202 GCF_000703405.1 Apaloderma vittatum | reverse complement strand
AATTGCCCAGAGACATTGTAGCTGCCCCCTCTCTGGAGACGTTCAAGGACAAGTTGGACAAAGCCTTGAGTAGTCTGATCTAGTTGAGAGGTGTTCCTGCCCATGACAGGGAGGCTAGACCTCTACGATCCCTTCCAGCCTAGGCCATTCTATGATTCTATGATTCTAATTAACTAGGAAAGTGTCTAATGGTGAGGACAGAAGTGATGAGAGATGGTTGTAACAATAGTATCAAAACAGATTTTATATTAAAAATAAAGCGAGAATGAGAAGTAAAACACCATTTAAATCTGATATATGCTTCTCACTACAGTAGTTTTCTTTTTCATTTAGATTTTTAGTCTTTTGTGTTATCTGAAGTCAATGCTGGCTTTGCAAATCATGGCTTTTAGAATATCAAATCATTTTTTCTTTGGCTGTATCCTACCTTGCCATGCCTAATTCACAAGGTCAGGCCTTGAAAAGGCTAGCAAGCAGATGTCTTAGATTTCTCTGTATTAGCAGAAGACATAGTCTTCAATTCATTCACTAAAAATACATATAATAGTGTACTGTACTCCGTTACATTAGAATTAAAGTTCCCTTCTCACTCAGAATACTGTGTATTAAATGCAACTCAGTGACTAATTACCAGTGGATTCAATCATTAGAAATGTATGCAACTGGTCTTCTGGTATCCAAGTACATAATATATCATTTGATTAGACTGCAGAATAACCTTTATATTTTTGTAGAAGCAGAAGAATTTGGAGTTTGTATGGCACTAGACTGTAGACCATCACACCTAAATGGAAACTCCAGACCGTGACTGCTTTCTTTCCTTCAAAAGACAACAGGTGCAGTATCTGCTTATGTGCTCTTGGTCATACACAAAAGGCGACCTTGTATTCACGTATTTACAACAACATCCATCCTGCTTTGTCCTCTGTTAATGAGCTGTCTTACAGTGTTACTAAACACTCTTGTGTGATTTTTCTGCTGACCAGTCATTTCCTGTGATTACTGCCACATCCACTGTTCCACCTCTATATGTCTGAATGTTGGAAAAGACATGAGGTGCCCTTTTAGCACTGAACTGTTTGTCTGCATGAAAGCAATATAACAAGCAGAGAAGCAATGGAGAGCCTAAGATGAAGCATTGTTTCATTTGATAGATTATCAGTCTGTTAATGATCTTACTTAAAAATAAATTTCTGCTTTGTTACTTTCAGCCTTCTAGGAAATTTACAAATATTTTTGTAAACATAGTAATTTCTCTTTCTGTATAGCTTAATTTGTTTAATTTTACTATCCCTACAAAAGATATTTTCACCTTGAAGTGAACCTTTGATGCCCTTCAACACAGTTCTCCATTTTATAAAGATGAGTGAAACATGACAAATCACAATGAGAGTAGCTTTTTATAAATTGGTGACTGTGTAAATGTCAATCTGTAAATGTTTGTTTTTATAGCTGAAACAGTCTCACTTGAATTCGCCCCATCAAATGCAAGTACTTGAAAATTCCACAGGGAAAGCAAAGACACTGCTTATAGCTCATTTCTTCCTTTAAATGTGCTTTAGATATTCAAGCTTTGCAAGTCTCTTTGTTCATGCATTTTTGTAAAGACAGTTTTCCTGAGGGATATGCCAATAGTAATCACTGGTGCATTTACACCATAAATTGGAAATGCAAATTATTGATTCTGTCAGAACTGTTGATAATGCAAAATATTTAGGAAAAAAATCATGTTTCAGTTTGTTTCTAAAATTATTTAATTTCCTGTCACATCAGGAAATGGATTAGGATTTGGATGTAACAATCAGAGGAAGCTATACCAAACATCAGTTAAAGACAGCATGTTAGTCCTGTATCTATATCTTGTGAATAAAGTTGAATGCAACCAGGTTTTTTTTCTCTCCAACATATCACCTGTGTGATCCTAGGCAAGTATGTCTGTGCATTATCGGCATCCATTTATGTATATGTACATTAATAGAAAGATGCACAATTTATGTTTCATTAGATTCTCACTCAAAAATAGGAGACATCTCAATCAATAACAGTATCAGCTTCCAAAATGAAGATGAAAAGAAACATAATTTTTGGCTTCTGAGAACACCTAAAACTATCAAAGAATACAACTTGGAAAAAATGGCTCAATGTTTAAGTTCTCTAAGGCATGTCTGACATGACAATTTAGACAGACATAAAAATATGGTTCTTGTTATGTAGCAGTATGGTAGTTATGTATTTTTTCAATTTTTTTTATAAGACTATACTGAAGTTTACTTTATTTGAAGCTTTACCTTTGCCTTTATAGCTTATAAAGTGACTTTTTTTGATTTATTAAATAATTTCTTCTGAGAAGCAAAGTGACTCCAGAAGTTTATATACGGGACGCTAAGGGAAAGCTATATTTAATGAAAAGCCCTTGATACATAGAGTAGAAGAAAGTTTAGCATTTCTGAAAGCTGTAGTTAGTTAGAATTGACTTTTTAAGAAAAAGTACTGGAATACACCAGTAAACAACAACTCTCTAAATTTATTGGCCAGAGGGAGATTTTTCATGTTGAGAATTAACACAATGAATTGCTATAATGAAGTTTGCTTTAGGTTAAATAAAACTTAATACTTTAAACCTCAGTTTTGAAGTTAATTTACTTTCTATGACACTGCTGGATTGTGCTAGAGAAAAATTACGTTTCTGTTTTCACTATGGATACGTTCCTGAAAGTGACAGCGTTTGATACCACTAAAATCAACAAAGTATGAATAACAGATCAGCTGCTGACCCTAAAATCATTAAAAACATAATTCCTGTGAAAGTCAGATTATTATACAATGTGATACAAAACTAATATACCTAAAAATATCATAAAGGATTGCTATATTCAATGTCCTCAGATCGTTCAGAGTAGACTGAAGTTATATTTTACACTGCTCTGCAACAAGTCTCTTGGAAACACTTTCAAGAAATAATAGTGATTTGTCTGGCCCCCTACTACATTTTCGTGTTGCTATTACATGCAATCTCTCATGTCTTATGGGGGTAACTTCTCTACCTACTAGATTAAAAAGAAGAAAATTTAGTATCAGGGATATCCAAAAGAAAAAAAAAAATAAATCCACTTATACTTAAAAGTAGGCAATCCTTTCAATCAAAATACATTTGTTGGGGGGGCACGGAGGCAATATGTTTTATTGGACTGTCTGACAAAGCTAAAAAGTAGAGCAGCTTCTGAACTTTTACAAGACTAAGAAAAAAACAGCAACTTCAAGCAAATCTTGGGGTAAACATGATCACTCTTTGTTTAACTTAATTCTATAAAGCAGAAAATTTGGGAGAAAGAGCAGTCATAAAATCATAGAAACATAAAACCATTTAGATTGGAAAAGACCTTTAAGATCATCAAGTCCGGTCACAAACTCCTAAAAGAGAAATAAGTGTCTTCAAAGTAAGTCCCTTTTAACCTTTGAGAAGCTAGTATAAAGAAGGAGGTGAGGAGCGCGCCCATATCCAAAAAAATAAATCCACACGTGTAATCAAATTAAATTTATTTATGGAATGTAAGCTCCTCCAAATTTAAATGTTCAGGATCAATTGAGAAAAGACTCAAACTCACTACACGAGCCCTTAACTAAAGAACGATAATCCAGATTAAATACGCTTACCTTAGAAAGGACGAGGAGGTTCTCAGCCTCAAGGCTGGTCCTTAGAAAATGTCTTTTTCTAAGGTGGATCCTTGTGGCATCTCCAACTATGGCCTCTAGCACAGCCCATTTTAAAGACTAGTCAGTGATAACTGTGGTCAGTCATAGCCATCTTGGTTTCTCCTTGGCTGCTGGCCAACTTCCTGGGTGTAAATGAGTCCGGACCAGCCCAGGTCTTATTCCCAGGTTGGTAGACAAGTCCAGACTAGCCCAGGTTGCAAATTCCCTGAAATCTGCCTGGCACCAGCTCAGCTGGTTAGGGGAAACACCTGCCACAGCTGGTAATGTGGGGCAGATCAAAAAGTTTTGAGTAGCAAATAGCTAAGGTGGTCAGGAACTTGTAGTACTATGCTGATGGGTGAAGATGAGCCATGACACAAAATTAGTTCCACTGTTTATGGACTTTTGTAGTTACTGCTGTCTTGGTTTTTGATTATGGTCAATAGGGCTGAGCCAATGAAGTCAATAATGCTTCCTAGATTTCCACAGGACATCCATTACATGTAGCAAGGAGGCTTGAGGATTTTGTACCAAACATTCACCGTGTTGGCTGTCCTGGTTTGAGCTAAAGCAGAACCAATTCTCTTCAGTGATTTTACTTTTCAGCTAAATCTCCTCTAGAAGACTCCCACTCTAATCCTTGACAATGATCAAATCAGACAGGGCTGAATTCTGTGAAAGATGGCAGAATCAATTCTGAGACTGACTCCTTCAAGTTTAAACCTTTTAATGGTCAATGATATATTTCATTATAAACTTCTGAAAAAAGCCTTTGAAAAAGTGAGTCTGCAAAAAATGTAGCCTAGAAACTATATGGGTCATTTGACTTGGAAGGTGTAGTCACTTATCCTTATTTTGAACATGTGAATCTGATTAGGATACTTAACAACTTAAAAAGAAAAGAGCTAGGTCAACAGTGACCCTATCAATGCCTGAGCTATAACTGTAGAGTTTTACCCTTAGAAGCTTGTTTGCTAGTTCCAGGACTGAAAGAAGGGGCAAGTGGACTCAGGGGGTTGAGTTCAAGATAAACTACCTAGCAAGAGAAAGATGACAAATGTTAGAGGCCCTTTACCCATTTAATATATACATAAAAACCAATTATAGATTTACTTGGGACTCTATCTCACCTCTAAGCATTCGAGCAATAGATGCCTGTGACAGCAATTTGAGACTCAACGATGTGCTGACTAGCAGCATTGTCTGCTCATAAATGGAGAAAATGAATGCTGGTCCACCCCAAGACAAACGTGGTAGATGGACTAGCTTCATATCATCTGCTATAAACCACCCTTGAATCCTTTATTTGCAAAAAGTTGAAAGTATTAACTGCAAAAATGTTGATGGAAAATATATTCTTTGTGATAGCTTCTTATCGCAGAATAAATGCCTCATTAATCTTAGACATTTCATGCTAAGAATATTATTGAAGTTAGACAGAATGATGAGTAACATTGTAGGGAGCACAGATTGCTACATGCGGGAATGCTTTTGCCCATTAGTCTCTCTCCATACTGTACAAGTCACTTCTTTGGTTTCTCAGGCTGCAGGTTGGAGCATGCTGCTCTACCCCTGCTCCACAGTTCGTGATTTAATTAAAAGAAGACAGATGGAGTGCAATGCCTTAGTGTATGTTCACCTGAGTTTCCATTATCATGGAATGCATCCATGGGCAAAAGTAAGTCTAAACACAGTACCTGAGGGTATTTCTCAATATCTCTGTCTCGTTGGCTGTGTTTTTATCTTCTGATTTAATGCAAGTATGGCAAATCTGAAGATGTATAAGATGGATGCTGCATTTTACACTCTTTTTTGGTAAGACAATTTAATCTAGTACGGAAGGAAATAACAGAATATCCTATTGTGCCAAGATGTTTAAAGTTGTGTGAATGCTGAGTGTAACTGATATTTTGGCATTAAGAAAAGGGAAGACTTGGTTGCGAGCTCTCCATGAGTGAACTAAAGAAGGCTGTTGTGATAGTTCATTATTGTCCATTGAATAATTGAAGTCTTGTCCAAAAGTAAGCTTTATGTATTTGATCAGTGTTTTTACTGGGAGCAAAGAGAAACAGAGACTTTCATAGTGAGGTTTATAATCTCACTGTTTCAATTATGTGTGCCTGGTAGTGTGCCTATGAAGAGTAGATCCTTTACCAGCTCAGAAAAGAATATGTTTCTTTAAGCTTCATTCTCAAAGAGTGCTTTTAATCATATGGTCATATGACTTGGGGAGTTATTTGTATATCAGTTTCAAAATGTAACTGCTTAAAAACCTTTCCACTGCACTTTGGAGGTCCACTAAACTTCTTATGCTTGGTGGCCTGTCAGATAAATAGATGAAAAGCAGAATATCAGAAAAACAGAAGAAAAATCGAGTGAATTTAAAAATGGTATATTTGAGATTTATTTGTGGAAGGAGAATTAGTTCAGACTTTTATTCAATATCAGTCTTTCACAAGATCTTCCATCAGAAACTTTCTAAGCTAGCAGACTAAACTCTTTTCTCACTGTGAGATGCAGTGATTTCGTACACCAAATCCATTTTCATCATTGGCCCAAATTCCTAGACTGGTAAAAAATATCAGATTTTCATCAGTAAACATGCCCAGTTCATGCTGAATTTGGTTGTTATCTCATGGGTTTATCTGAGTCTTCTAACAACTGTGTAGAGATATATAGTAAAGAAATATATTTTTATAGACTAGACCAAAAAGAGTTCTAGTTCTGATGATGAGGCCTTTGAGTACAAAAGCAATAAAAATGGATCATATTACCATATGATCTGATATTATATCACATTTCTAGATCTCTAGAAAGATATTCTGGTTTCCTAAATTTGCACCACATAGATATATCCCTCATGCGCTTACACTTCAGATAGACATTGCAATTTAGATGCTTACATATAGATGTGTTTAAGCTTCCATTAACACCCATAGATTGGAATCAATCTGTAAAACCTGGTGTGTTTTGTGTATATCTGTTTCTAAACTTCAGGACTGTCCTGGACAATAATGTTCCAAAGAGTAAAATATTGTGGTTTAAGGCTGAATATGAACTATGCTGTATGAGGAACATACAGTTTAAAAATATATATCTGCAGAGAGTATTATTTCAGGACAGGTTCATTTGTACAGAAATGGTCTCTTTTAGCTGTTGTTAAAAAATGATTTTACTTAACATATCTGGTCTGTGGCTTATGATATACACGTGTTAAGTGCTAAAGCTGTAACACATAGAGCACTTTGTCTTTCTCTGCCTTGCTGCTGGCACCATTTTCTTAAGTATTTCACATACTGACCAAAGTTAATCATATTCATTGTCAAATTGTTGAGATCCTTCCCATAGTTTCATTTTTTTTCTATATAAATTATGAGAGTTTAATGATGAGATATGGGAGTCGTATGGCTGGTATTCAAATCAAGGAGCTGATGAAAAGGAATACATCTTACTAGGTAGACACTAAAACGGCTTCCTGCAATTCATGGGCTGGCTGCTCTGACTTTCACCTCTGGTTAAGCAATGAAAGGACCAGAACTAAAAACAGAAAGCAAAGAAAGAAGAAAAAGTGTAATTGTTGTTTTCAGCAGTACAATTAGCCTCTTTAATTGCCTATCCTCAGTGATTTAAGCAACCTCTAACAATCTTCAGGGAGATAAACATTAGCTATTTCTGGAACAGCTAAGTGAATCTAAGGAGGGGAAGTTAAATACAAACATTCAATGGGTATTTTTCCCAAAATGCAGACAAAGCAAACACTGATCACCTTGCTTAAACCAACAGAAAGCAAATCCATATATTTACTGGCTTTGGTGTTTAATGAGTTTTATAGTGATATCTGTCTATCAAGTATGGCTATCTCTTGTCTTAATCCTTTAATTTCACTTTCTCCTCCAAGTCTTTCAGAACAAAAATCAGTAAGTCAGTGCATAGCTGCTTCTTGCTTTCTTCCTTGCGGTTCAATGCAGAATTTTATCAGTCCTAGACAAGCATCATGGTAACTTGCTAATTGACCAGAAGGTAGTGTTTCAGACCTGTTAGTATGTCATGTATATAAAGTATATTATCAAAAAAATCTGCAAATTCTTTGCTAGATTTGTGACACACTCATAAAGTGTGTTTTTTGCTGATCTTTCTTTGGCAGGTGCATCCTCCCGTATTTCCCCAATATGTTCCCTTGTTTACAATTGTGCAGCCAGCTTGTTGATAACAGATATTTTCTGCTATTGTGGCTTCATGAAAGCACATAGAGTTTGTGTTAATTCACTCACTACCCCATTTTCAGGCAGAAATATAACTTGAAATTGTGCCCTTTTCTATGCACCAAGTCTAACCAGAGTTTTTTATAAATCAAGTTTAGTTCCCTGCTTTATAAATTTTTCATGAACTTTGGATGTACTGGACACAATTTCTTCCCTATCCTAAATCATTTCATCATTACTTGACAGCTAGTTTAATTAACTCACTGTCACTTGGATCTTGCACTTTTTGTTATAAAATGTAACGTGTCAACTTTGGCTTAGCTTTTGGGTTGGGTTATTCATCAAAGTTATTGTAATACACTCATTTTCCCCCTCTTCACTTCAGATAACACATAAATTTATAGACTGCAAGGCCATTGTGATCACCTCATGTAGCCTCTCACGTAAAAGAGAACAATGAATGTCATCAAGAGATTTATCCACCTGTCCATTTTTTCTAAGTGTGCCTCTATCCGAGTGCCTCTGGAATAAACAGGTCACATTTCTTCTCCTCTCATCTCTGTGTTTTCAAGATACTCTGCAAGTTTTTTGGGTTTTATGCCTTATTCAGGAGTGTTTTTCTATTTTTGTCTAATTCAGGGTAATTGTGCTCCCATCTTAGGCAGTGACTATGAATCAGAGGTATATGGTTAAGAACAGAGATATATGGATAAGGAAATCTGTAACCCCTACATGATCACATGTTTGAATAAGATATTTTCATGTATTTCATTGCAGTAACAGTGCTTATTTTCTTACACAAGCTCTGAAAAACAGTCTTTCTTTGCAGTTCCTGGTTTCATCATGATATACTGAGCAAATCTACCAGCCTCATGACACATGATTCTGCTAAGCTCATAAAATGTGTAGATATGACTTTGTTTAAGGGTAGAAGAATTGTTAGTAATGTATTCATATGGTAATGAAGGTGTTAAAGCTAAAAGGTTTTTAAAATATGTGTACTCTGACAGGAATGGGGAACATGCTGAATCACTTACAATGTTGAATATTTAAAAATAGGGCACAGATGTCTAATTTAAATACAGAAATTTTCTTGGCATCTTACTAGTTGTTACTACATTTTTTAACATGTATTTTATTCACACATTCAAATTTACTTGCTCTGATTTGCTTTGTCAACTGCAGGAGGCTGACTGATAATCCACACTTTGAAAGCTGCCAATGCCTCTCAAACAAATGTGAAATTCAAGTTTGCAGTGTGGACTTAAAAATTGTTCAAAACTTTTAGTTGCTTTGTCATTAAGTTTGGTGGGTGAAAGTGCTTTTCTGATGGATGAGAAGGAAGAGTTACAGGGTGAAAGCCTGGCGCCTTTGATATCATGACAGACCTCCCATTGACTGTAATGGGGCCAGGAGTTCACCTGCTGTTATCTGCTTAGCTATCTGTCTGTACATTTTTAATGTACTCAGGAAAGGGAAATCAGAATGCTAGTTTAAAGCTGAGATATGGAAATACCTCTTCTACCTAAGTGACTCAATTGATTCTGAAGCCTGTAAGATGTGAGGAGCCGCTAATCCTTTTTAAAGCAGCTTCAGATAATGCAATATAAAGAAGAATGTATTATTCAAGTAACCTGTTTGTAGTGTGCTTAATGTTTCTTTACAGCTTGATTTCAATACAGTTTATATCCTGTAAAAAAAAAAGAAGATAAAATTTTTGAGAGGAATTAATTTTTTGACAAAATAAATGTTTCTTGTACAAGATTATCGTTCTAGTTACCATTTTTCTTCTATTATGAAAATGACCTTCATCTGTGTTTTGGGGGTTTTTTTCAGCTTTTTCTGACAGAACATTTTTAACAAAAGAAAAGAATTTATACCTTAGCTGGTTAAACAACAGTTTTTAGATTAGTTCTTCTCTCAATACCCTCCATTCCTATGCTGCTTTTAAATTTCTACACAGAAAAAAGGTCTGGAGCTTTTCACCTAGCAGTAGAATTTGCTATGCTTATGCCCTAGTTATTCACATGCACTTTAGAAACAAAACAGCAAGACTTTCTTCTTTCTTAAGATACAATAATCAAGCTGAAAAAAATTGTTCTAAAGAGCCAATCAATCCCTTTTTCCATCATTATCCAAATATTAAGTACAGTATTTAGTAGGCCCATTATGGCTACATCCATGAAGTCTCTTTCTATTCCTAGTGCACACAGCTAACATTATATTAATTTCTCTACCAGATTAAAGTAAATTGTATTTAGCTCATCCACAAAATGCAGGAATCACTAGGGGAAATTCAGTGTCGTTGATCATACAAGTAAGAATAGATGATGTCCCATACCTTCTAACTGATGAAAAAGGTATAGGTTTGTCTTTTCTAGGATGAGTATGTGTCCTTCCATTGGACATAACTGGCAGATATATAAGTAATAATACAACAGTTTGTGAACATCTCAGAGAATTACTAGAGGGGAAGAAACTAATGAAATTATATGGGAAGGTGTTGTTATCAAACAACCTGTTCCTGTTCTATCAGCAAAAGCAGACTTAGTTAAATGTGATGGGTGTGATAAGCCTCCTTCATGAAGGTTAACACAAAGGAAGGCTTCAGCAGATTTTAGTTTTGTGTTAGATAATATGGACTGCAAGAGAAGGCACTTCTTTCCGTTGTTCATATTTTACCATCTTCATAACCTTTAGTATGTTCTCAAAAATACAATGTCTCTGAGCTTCGTTGAGCATTTGATTCACACAAACACTTTTCAGCCTTACTCTGACAACTGCGTTTTTGCCTTTACACTCAAAACTTCCTTTCCAGCTTTTTGGAAACTGGTTTACTGCAGAAACTTTTGTGGGTGACTCCAGCTCTGGTGATTACTACTTGCATATTTCCATTCATGAACTTACTGCACAATCTAAATTATCTTCAAGGCTTCAGAGGCAAGTCTTTATTTATTTAACTGATAATTCTAGTAAACCAACTCCTCTGGATGCCTATCAAGTTGTATTCATTAATATGAGTAATACCTGTAGTAATATAATGTGCACTTGAAGCTAGACACTCTTTACTTAAATATTAGCACATAAAATGGACAATGAACTATTATTTTTTTTTACCTTTATGAGCTTTGATATTGCAAACAAAATGCTAAAACACATATTCCAACAGGGAAACAAGGAACATTAGTTTATGAACTCTGTCAACTTAATTTGTACATGAAAGTACTTTCCAAAAACTAGCAGCTGTAAAATGAATAAATTACATATTCTTTTATTGAAGAGAATACAGACATCAGGTAACATATGGTGTAATATTTGTTATTTGATAGCTAATAAGACTCAGAGGGTGAAAGAGATAGAAAGAAAAACAATATGCATATGATTTTAAAGGTGGTAAAAACGTTAGAGTAATACATTTTTGCCTTTGGATAGGAGTTTCCAGAAATGGGACTAAAACTTGTGTCATGTGAAGTAACTGTGACGTGCTGACAAGTCAATGGTCATCACTTCAGTTTCTCATGGAGATATTTATGCTTTAAAAGTCCTGAAATACAGAAATTCCAGCAGCATTTTGGATTTGGTTTCAGAGCTTGCTTCCTTGCGATATTGTTATAATGCATAGGAATATTTATATAGCATATAGGCAAAGATATTTTTTCTTTATTACAGATCTTTCTAGAATAATATTAATTGACAGGAAAAAGATCCATTAGCAGAACTCATTATTTTTTAAATTTTAATTTATTTACACTGAGAATACCTCCTCCTCAGATGATTAGCTCTACTATTAGTAATAATAATTCTTCTTTGCTTTCCCTTTATTAAGACAGTTAATTCAATTTTGTACAGGGATGAGCATTACTGTATGGGCTGAAAAATAGATGAGGCTTGTGGTAATGAAACAATACTGGGGGCTATATTTGGGATCAGTTCAGCTGTATTTTGTATTAGTGTTGGTATAAAATATGCATTTTTATTCATATGTTATTAAGTAAGCTGTTGGCTAGTATAGAGTGGACATAAATAGTACACAGGAAATGTAGGTGAATTTTATGTGCCACAGTTTTAAGCCCAATAATTAATTAATGTGAACAGATAACCTTAATCTCCATATTCCATATTTTTTCTGAAGAAGAAGAGAATTAAAATATTGAAATATAACTAAAGAAAATAGCTTACAATTTTTTCCTGTGAGCGTTTGAACTGCTTTAGTACAACATTGCTCAGTAAAGGGAATCACAGGATACCCAAGAAAAGCCACACTAAACACCAGCTATACTATAAAAAGATCAAGAGTGCAAAGAGCTGGGTGAGAAACAGCAGGCTACTTAATGCAAAATAATTCAGCAATTCACGTTTGTTGTGCTTTACTTATATGTGATTTCTTTGAGATATTGTGAGGCTTTCGATTGACTGTAACACAGGCTTTCTACACTCAGTAACATGAACACAGAAAACTTGAACCTTTCTTGAGTCTCAAAATCTGTCACACAATCATATATCTGTAATGTTATTCTGTGCGGATTTCTTCATGAATTATATATAGGTTAAAAGAGTTTGCCATAAATAGTGGGTTCACAGAAAGGACAGGAGGAACTCATTGGTAAAAGGGGGAAGCCTTTTTTTACTTTCTCCTCTCAACTTGCAGTCACCCATCTAATGCAGACAGCTACAAATGTAACATTAGTTCAACATTAAAATTCAATAAAGCTCTTTCATAGTTTCCCCAACAGGTCTCAAATATTGCACAGACAGGAACTGCATGGCTGTAGCCGCAGCGATTCGCAAGCACTGCGAGGAAGTGGGTAACACCATTCTTTTCTTGGCTTATGTAAGTCAGGTAAATAAAAAAAGTCGAATTGTTGCTTAACCCTGTGAGAATCATTTAATTCTATGAGAGCTTTTTCCTCCGTTTCTTTCTTTTTTTTTTTAATCCTTCATAAACATTTGTTTTATTTCCCTTTGTTTACAAAAACTACAAAGGAAATCAGAATGTTGGAAAGAGGAAAAAAAAGAAAACAAAACCACAAAACCAAATTCAATAGTTCCTAGTGCTGTGAAGAATGTCCACAGACAGGAGCGGCTATGGTAGTGTGAAATGCTAATTAATCATTCACTTAGTGGATAAACAGTCTGTGTGGGAGTGACAAAGGGAGTTAATTCTACTTTTATTTCCAGTGCCATCAGATAGCAAGAGAAACAGAACTATAACCTTCCAGGCAAATTAAGGAAAATGAGCACACCCCAAACCTGCTGAAGATGTTGCTGCACAATGCACCTCACAGGCACACAGATCTGATTTTACTGCTGGACATCGACATTATAATGAGAGAAGAAATAAAAATGCTATGTTTCTAATGAGGATGAAAATATAAATAAAAGAAGCTTCTTAATGACACAGTTGTTTTAAGATCCCAGTCTTGGTCGAAATCATAAAATAAAATGAAGTTAAGGTGCTTGTAACAAGATAGCATGTCTTAATTCTTCTCTCTCAAACTCTCTGAAGAAGTGAAAAAGTAGTTTTCTGGGATGAATAATTATTCTTTTTGAAGACACACATCATTTTCTCATAATATTTTTCTATCAATGCACCTAAATGTATCTTAAATGAACTGTGAAAAGACAGAATAATTATATAGTTTTCCTGTTGTTTTCTGAATATCACCTTTGAGTGATATTGCCTCTGTACTCTCTCTCTACACTGTGGGGGTTTTTTTCTGTCAATCTACATTGTTAAACTTACTTTGCTAATTCTAGAAATGTTAAATTCATTGCTTCTTCAGAACCATTTACAACACTTATATGCCGTGATCTCTGAGTCATGGCAGTTTTAAATAGCTAGTTGCTTGTCTCAGGTTTCAGAAAACAGAGAAATATTGTTTTGCCTCAGCCTACAATTAAGGATTGACTTTGTAAGCAATTTTTGTGTGTACTTAGCTGCTCAACTGGATAGTAGGCTTCTGAGTTGTCCTTATGACTTCCTGTACTGATGTGATTCTGTTTTGTCTTCGTCTATCTACACAGAAGGCTTATTTGTCAAAAAAAAAACCCTCACAAGAAAACAACAAACTAAAACAAAAACAACCCATATTTTAGAATATGCTGATATTAGATTTTGTTCAACAGTGTATGAAAAGAGAAGTGGTTTGGGTTTTTTTCTGAATGATTTAACAAATGCAAGTAATTAATAAATAATTTAAACGTTGTCATTTTTGAAATGTTGTTCACTTGAAAGCTTTAAGCAGTTCTGAAGGATTTTGTAATGAAAATACTTTGTGGTGATTTTACTGACTTGAAAAAACGTAACGAAAATGTTGGGTAAAAATAATACATTTTAACTAACTTTTACGTCATGTCTCAAAGTTTCTGAAAAAATACAAATAGGTATCAAACAATTTTTCATATACCATATATATATTTTTTTTCCTTGGTACAATAAGCATTTTACATTTCTGATAATGTAGTTGGATTTATAATGTGGTTGCAAGGTATTAATTTTATTAGCATGTTAATGAATATTTAAAGTATAACACTAGGGAATACAACTAATATTAAATATTTGTACATTTATAAGAAAATTTGCTCAGTATAATGATCTTATTACATATAATAAATGAATTTAATTTTTCAAAGATTTTTTGTAGAATCTAAGGCATCACTTGGATGTATATTCCATTCATTTAATCTAATTACATAACTTGCTTAAATCTCTACTTAATTTGAGATATAACTTAACCTTTATTTTAAAGTCATTTAATGTGCAAACTATGACGAAAATGCCAACATTTATTAATTTATTATCAAACATAATCTTAAGCAAAATTTTCAACTTCACATTAAAAAAATTTTATTATTTTTGGTTTTTTGAGAGTTATATTCTATCTGGCATTAACTAAAAAAACAGAGGATTAAAAGCTACAAGGAAAATGCAGCTGTGTTTTCTTTTTTTATGCCTTTCTGCTTTTTTTTTCTGTTCATGGTACATTCACCAAGATTTATTTTACATTAATTTAGGACCATTTATAAAGCAAGAGCAAAGTTTTTCAGATGCATTAAATATTTAAAAGCTTAGTAATAAGTCAGTAGGTATGTGCTCTTATGTTTAAATGACAACATATAATTCACAGGAAAATAGCATGATGTGTCAAGCTACTCTAGACAAAAAGATTTTACAAGACATTGTGTTCTTTTTTCTCAGCAAGAAACTTGTTGGACTCCTGAGACTCCTTAATTATGTTCCCTCTAATCTACAAGAATAGTTGTTCTTGGGTTTTTTTGTGGTTTTTTTTAAATTGAATTTACTTGTCAGGTGTTTTTTTAAACATTCCTAGTGTCTTAGTCATCTATGAAACAGCGACAGATCTTTAGGCAAGATGTTTAACATTACTGTGCTTTGAGCAGATCAGGAAGCCACAAGGTCTGATGCAACCTTACGAGGAATTCTTAACAGCAGTTAGAGACAGTAATTAGTCTCACCTGATCTTCACTACGGAAAATATAGTAAACTACTAAATTAATCATCTAAGTCCCTTTTTCAGGTAATGGTGAAGAGGATACCTCCTAGTTTTGGACCCACATATTATTTTAAGAATGGTTCCTCAAGGGCTACCAGTAGGAACCCAGGCAGTCTGGAGAGCTTTCCTCTGCAAAGCACATCAGAGGCCTTACTATTCTTGAAATTTTAACTACACTAGCATTCACAGAATCACAGAATGTCAGGGGTTGGAAGGGACCTCAAAAGATCATCTAGTCCAGCCCCCCTGCTAGAGCAGGATCACCTACAGTAGGTCACACTCCAGAGAAGGAGACTCCACAACCTCCCTGGGCAGCCTGTGCCAGGGCTCTGTCACCCTCACAGTGAAAAAGTTTTTCCTAATGTTTTTGTGGAACCTCCTATGTTCCAGCTTTTATCCATTGCTCCTTGTCCTGTCATTGAACATCACTGAGAAGAGTCTGGGTCTGTCCTCCTGACACTCCCCCTTGACATATTTATAAACATTAATGAGGTCACCCCTCAGCCTCCTCTTCTCCAAGCTAAAGAGACTCAGCTCCTTCAGCCTTTCTTCATAAGCACTGATGAGAATGTTTTTCTACGGGTTTTTTTTCACTCTTTTAGCAGAAAGCCTGTGGCTTTTAAGCATGAAGACTGGAATACTCTTTTTTAGAGATCTGCTGATGTGTAAGATTTAAAAATGTTGTTCCCCTCTTGTGATAAGTAATATGGTTTTATACAAACCCAAAACACGGATGAAACAGTAAATGATAAGAAACAAAACATCTTCCTTTTTTCTTTCTATATCAGAGCAATAGTCTGGAAAGTTTTGATGAAAGCAATGAGTGTTTTGGAAATATTTGGCTAACAGTTATGATATCATGGTTCAGAAAAGCAGAGAAATGAGTTTTACTATGACTTAAAAGGCTTATTGACTTCCAAAGAGTTAGGATCAGTTGTAAAGATAGAAGGCAAATCCAGAAACAAGAGGAAGCAAGGACTGAGAGGAGTGTATCTCAGCATCTCAGAGAGCTGTGAGAAGCTAAACACAAATTTCAGAAACTATTTGAAGGGATATAATACCAGGAGATTTGGAAAAGCTTAGCTTAACTGAAGACAGCCAGTCTTGGAACGGAGTGCTATGCTTCATTATCTTTTAATTCTTTATGACTTCTACAGCTGGAGAAGGCCATGGGATAATATGTATCGTCCTTAGATAATTAGTAAATGTCTGGCATTTCCACATTAAAGTTTATGTCTCCAGTGATGAGACATGCACAAATGACTCATCAGATTAAGAAACTGGTTAAAATAAAGAACAAACAAGACAAAAGTTACAACTTTGAAAAGTAAAAAAGGCAGGTGAGGGATAGCTGAAGACATTGAGAGTAAGAAGATTACACATTCTAGCTTCTGTCTTTTTTTTATGTGAATGACATGAGGGATGATGCTTAATAGGAGTAATACCTTCAAGCCAGCAAGTTTCTTGATGCTCAGAAAGGAGAACAATAGGGATAGGAACACCAGAATCACAGGTAACGGACAATGAAACTCACAGCAGTTGAATAGTCTTATGCCTCAGTGCAACGAATGTGAAAGAGGCCCAATTCCAGTGTTGCAGCAAAGTTTTGAGGTTAAGGACTCCTGCAATCCATCCACATAGTTGGGTATTACACAGTGTCTGATTTCCATTGTTATGATCTCAGTATAAGTTGGGTAGATGGCATAGGCCATTCTCAGAAGGAACTTCCATGTTCTCCTGTTTCTCATCTCTTTTTGACACCCATGCTCTCTTCTCATAACAAGTAAGTTTTACTACATGTTTTTTTATCATCTGTAGACAAGATATTTTCTAAAGGACATTCAACCTGAATAGTAAAATTTTAAATATATTAAAGAAATAGTTATGCATTTGATGAAGTACTGTTTAAAAAAACAACAAAAAATATTTCTAACTGTAGTTGGAGTTGATGGACCACAGCTAAAACAGTGTGATATTTTTGAAAAACTTGCATAGATTTTTTCTTTTGTCTTTTCAGTCTACGTAAGTAGTTGCAGGCTGGATGACTGTATCAAAATAAAGTTATAAGAGTATGAATCCATGAAGGAGTAATGAAGAAAACAACAATCTTTTAAACATTCACAACTTGACCAAGAGCATGTCTGCACTACTCTAGATAAATGTAACTAGCTCATTTTTCCTTTTTTTTTTGGTTTCCCCTCCAAAAGTGACTGAACTCAACGGAGTGTCTTTTCACATCCATGCCTAGATTTCACTGGTGTCTGTTCAACTGAAATGCTATGATCTAAGAAAGAATAAGCTAAATGATAGAAACTCTGTTTTTGTTGTTGTTGTCATTTTCGTTGTGTCTTTTGGTTAGGTTTTTTTTTAACTCCTTGGAACATTTTGATTCTAGGTTTGTAACATGTAAATTTGATCATTCAACAAAGCACAGTAATAGCATCTGTACACAGCAGAAAACAGCTCCCAGGAAATACAGTTTCTGAATGTTACCTTTTCTCTGTTTCATTCTGTTTTCTTCACTTATTTTAGAGTCTGTTAGTTTGGAGAAATGCAATGTTCCTAAAAGTGATATAGATATTTTTGAATTACTGTTTTTTGTGGGTTTTTTTTCAGAACTACAAGCATTTTTCTCAACTTGAGTGTTGTTAATGAAATGACAGCAACAAAAACAGCTAACAAAAACAAAACCACAAAAAAATTCCCAACGTTCCACTGTTATGCTCACTAAGTGTTCACAACAATGTAAAACAATCTCTCTTCAAATTGGGTGAGTGCCATCTCCTATAAGCTATTAACTGTGTAACTTTAACAGAACAATATTAAACATGACAAGAACTCATCTGAGAGCACTAGCTAAAGAGAAGGGTCTGTTTGAGTCATCCTCCTGTTGAACTTATAATGCCTAAGCAAACAGAAAATGTCATTAACTTGCAGCTATGAGTGTGCCAATTTATTGTCAGAGGAAATACTTTGAGACTGCTGTCACTTTCTAGGAGTATATAAAAAAAATTATAATCCCAAGTCAAGATCTCGCATGTATTTTGATGTCTGTTTCCTGGAGAAAGGTGCCAAACCGAAGTATTCCCTGTAACGGTACTATCAAGGATCTGCTTGAGCTGAGTCTTATCTCTTCAAGTTCAGTGCTCCCTGATTTCTCTGGAGGAGGCTTAAATGTAGCTTAAAAATAGCTTCCATGTTTTTATTATAAACATTAATCATATACATGCAATTACTTCAATAAATGCTGAAGCTGAGATAGTGTCTGCTGAGAGCACACTTATATGAAAGTTTCCCCTGAATAAGGTTTTATGGAAACTCACCAGGTTGAAATCTGCTGAAGGATACCTAACATGAAGGATACTGCATCCTCAGAGCAGCTTTGTCAGACTCTTACAAGAGACAAGAAGATACAGTAAATTCAGCCACATCCAGTGAGAATCTTCCTATGTCAGCAGCACAATTTAAACTTGATCTAGGCCACTTTGCCTTTCCTCACCAGTATATGGCAGTGATTTTAAAACAGGTCCATGTACATCCCAGCCCTGAGCCCATAATGAAAGCCTCAGTGTGCCAGGGAGTACTATTCTGCAGTCCAAATAGGATTTTCGTATTTGCCTTCATGCTAGTCTAAACCTTTAGCTCATCGACATGCCAGCTGAGCTGCCCACAGAACTGTTTATAAAGAAAGCAAACAAAACCAAAAGATGTTTAGGCTATTTGACTCTGGAATAGAAATGTAGTAATTTAGGAAGAGGAAAATACAAATCCAGGCAATGTTTTAATGAACTAGCCCATTAGTGAGCCTCCTGATTAACAAAAATAACCTTGCTTATGTGAATAGCCAGTCCTCTAAATGCATGTTTTGGCTTACTGGGCCACTTGGCGTATTACACTTTAAGTACATTGTTTTGGACTAGTGACAATTCCTCCTGCAGCTCAAAAGAAAGATGCACTTAGAGGAAACATTGGCAAAGGACCAACTCCTACAAAGAAATGGCAATTTCTTGTCAAAGACACAGCACAGCTCTATTCTCATTTCCTGGTAAATGAAAGTGTTCTTGCTGTGACCTGTAAATATATTACGCACTCTTCTTCAATTTTGTTGGTTGCAAGACTGACCCTCACTTGATAAAGCTGCTTGATCATGGCAATGTGACAGGAACATGGTAATGATCCTCACATTCCCATTGCCCCTGTGTATGTGCTGATGCTAGTAAGAATAACTAATCCAGAATTTATTCTACTCCAATAACTATTTCCCACTCTTTTATTTTTCAAGCTGTTTTCTTTTTCTTGTCTTATTTTTAATAAAATTTCTGACTTTCCTCACTGTATCATGCAATGAATTTTGCCTCCAGACAAGAACAAAGTGAGAAGGGAAGCAGAAAAAAGAACAGTAGATATTTCACGGTATTGCATGGTCTGTGTACACTGGTAGTGTTTACAAGCCTCGGTCAGGAGATATTCCTGTGCCCTAGAGGTAGAGGGAGAAACGTTTTCCATTTAGCTCTGTGAATGCGAATCACAAAGCTTTTTTATTTTCGACTCTCAGACTCTTAGTGCTGTTGAAAAGAAAAGGATTCTAGGGCCATTGCACCTGCCCATCCATCCATCTCCCTGAGATAATTCCCAATTGGTTAAATAGAATCATAGACTGATTTTCTTTTTTCTGGTAATCATAGAATCATAGAATCCTAGACTGGCCTAGGCTGGAAGGGACCTTAGAGATCATCTAGTCCAACCTCCCTGTCATGGGCAGGGACGCCTCTCAACTAGATCAGGCTACTCAAGGCTCCGTCCAACTTGGCCTTGAACACCTGCAGGGAGGGGGCAGTCACAACATCTCTGGGCAATTTATTCCAGAGTCTTGCCACCCTCATACTGAAGAATTTCTTCCTCAAATCCAATCTAAATCTATTCTCCTTCAACTTAAACCCATTTCCCCTTGTGCTATCAGTGAATGCTCTTGTAAAAAGTCCCTCCCCAGCCTTCCTGTAGGTTCCCTTCAGGTATTGGAAGGCAGCTATTAGGTCCCCCCAAAGTCTTCTCTTTTCCAGACTGAGCAGTCCCAGCTCCCGCAGCCTGTCCTCATAGCAGAGGTGCTCCAGTCCCTGGATCATCGTTATGACCCTGCTCTGAACACGCTCCAACAGATCCATGTCCCTCTTGTGGTGGGGACACCAGAACCAGATGCAGTATTCGAGATGGGGTCTCACAAGAGCAGAGTAAAGGGGGAGAATCACCTCTCTTGACCTGCTGGCTGTGCTTCCCTTGATACATTCCAGGATGCGGTTGGCCTTCTGGGCTGCATGAGCGCACTGCCGGCTCATGTTGAGCTTCTAATCTATCAACACCCCCAAATCCTTCTCTTCAGGGCTACCCTCAACACACTCTGTGTCCAGTTTGTATTTGTGCCTGGGATTGGCCTAACCCAGGTGCAGGACCTTGCATTTTGAGAAAATGTTGAAGCTCACACAGTTTGCACTGGCCCATTTCTCAAGCCTGTCAAGGTCCCTCTGGATGGCATCTCTTCCCTCAAGTGAGTCCACGGCACCACACAGCTTGGTGTCACCAGCAAACTTACTGAGGGTGCGAGCTAACTTGTTTGGGTTTGATGCAGATCCACCACCTTCTCCCAATGACGGATAGGTACCATCAGTCCGAGAACAGCTTTCTTTAATTTAATGACACTGGACTACAGTTTTTTTCCTGGTTTATCTTATGTACTCAAAAGGAATATAATTCTCACACATAACAGCCTTTCATGTAATGTAGGCAGTGGAGGCTTTTTCAGGTGTGGCAATGAAGTAAAAAGGTGAAAACAAATATCAGTCTAATTGTGATGCAGCAAAATCCTGCTAAAATATGTGTTCTTTCAGTGAAGTGGAAAAGTCTTCCAACAAAAAGACTTTTTTCTGGAGTGACGTTCGGAAGTCTGCTGAATATATGGAAGAAACACACATTAATATGACAATTCCACCAATATTAGGGGTTCTTGGTGCCTACATTTTTTCATATCAGTCATATCATATCGGTCATATCATATAAGAAAAGGTCTGTTGATGAAGTTAGGCTATGAAAGATCTGTAGGTAAAGGTCAGTGTTTTTTTGAAGAAGATATTTATGTTGTGTTGTGGTTTAACAAGTAAATTCCTGAAAAGAGGAGGGGTTTTGTAACCTTAGAAAAATGTGTGTATGCAGACAATCTTCCACAAGGAAGAGAAATTAAAGTAGATAGTACATTAGGAAGTTGTAAAATGTAAGAATAATTTTTATTAAATAAAAATGAGAGCTTTCTCTCACTTCTCTACATCACTCTTTATTGTAAAACCTTAGAGGCCTTACAAATTTGAACAGTGTAAATTGTCCTGGTTTTGCAGGTCTATATTTTTTGTATGTTGGGGTTTTTTTTGTTTATTTATATTTGTGTCTTTTTTTAAAAGTCTCTGAAAGCAAGTGAAAACAAGACTTGGAAATGCAACACAGATTTTTTAAGTAAGACCAGAAGTTATGACTACCTTAGTATGTGATTTACAAGAAAAATTAAACTGTCCTAAACTTCATTATTTTGATTTCACGAAACACTGATCTAAAGCCATAGTATTTAATATTAATATTATTTGATAGGAATATTTGGATCACAATCCAAAATAGCAGTGGGATTTTTTCTGAGCTGGTGTTGCCTTGGAAATGCTCTTGTAACTGTTCAACTATTCAGAAGACCTAGACATGTATTTTGCCTTAAAGGGACTTGACTCTTGGAGTTGCCAGTGCATCTCCAGGAGCAGGTGTAAGTAAGTGTCTCCATATGTTATCTGTAGTGCAGGCTTTGTCTATGATTTAAAAATGTATTGCTCGTCAGAGTTTACATAGAATTTGAAGATTTTCAGAGCACAGAAATGCACTAGTGACAATGAATTTCAAATTCAAAAAAGCCTTTTCTTAAAAAACCAAGAAACATGCTAAAATGGAACATCTTCAATACATAATAGGAAAAGGTATCTGATTTAACAGGTAATATTTTAATGATATGCTTTCCAAGCATACCTTGGGGGAATCTGGTATCCTTCCAACCACATGAGTGAAATTTTGGGAAAACATTAAGGATTCTCGGGACATCTACAGTTTGCTCTGTATCCCACATCACTGGTAGAATGTAGAGGCACCACTTATTGAGGTGTTTATTACACATATGTAAAAGTATATACATTTTTTATTCCATATGTACAGAAGTAAACTTAGAGTACGCAACTGTGTGAGATCCTTTTATTTTTTCAAAAAACCAGTATTTGTAAAGTGTCCATAAAAGGACTGACATTCTATCTACTATAATTTTCTCTTTTTTAAAGATATTTATCAAAACCCATTTAAGATGTTTTTAGAAGTCAGTTCTTATGTCTTGGCATTTTCATGGACAATGTCATAGAAACTAGCAGCGACAGGTCTGTAAGGAAAGATATTGACAGTTAACACTGTTTGTATTGTATATTCCCCAGCAGGTATGAATGGAAAATATCTCTTCCTTTTGAGCTGCATTATGAAGTACTGGTGGTTGATGAGTCCAAGGAAGAGCCTAAGTACGTAATCCTAAACTACATTTAACTTATACTACCTAAACTGAAAGCTTTATCAGGTTTCAGAGCCTTGTATGCTCACACTTAGGCTTATAGTGTATAGGCTTATAGTGATACAAGCACCATCACACTAGATTTTGCCCCAGAGATTTGGGCAGTTTATATTTTCTATGTCACATTTTTTACTGTTTTTTTCTCTCTATGGTGTGAAAGAGCAAATTTGGTGTTTTATTTGCTTGTTCTTCCTCTGAGTTCTCATTTGTGAAAAACAACAAAACATAGCTTGTGATGCAAACTCCATTTTCTCAGTGATGGAGCAACTGTCTTTGCTGCTTAATATTAGAACAATGAGATATGATGCAAGATGACAATTTTAAGACATATGTATGGACAGGCAGATTTTGCTGCCTCCAGCCCAGCTCTGAAAATCTACAGCATGTGTTGTCAGGCTTGGTGATTTAACAGTTCTGACATCCCTGCTCTTAAGCAAATTCATCACGATAGCAATACTGAGTCAAGCCAAAGTTATGATTGGCTGAGCATATCTTAACATTTATGGGTTGGGTTTTTTTCATTTAAAAAAAGGCATGTTTAGAATGAAAAGTCTTTACATGTACGTGTATATGTACATATGTCCATGTGTGTGCATGTATGAGAAAGAAAGGTGAGCTGCTATGCAAGTATATTAAATTGAATAAATACATTGATTATGCATATCGCATATCCTCCCTTTAAATTGCAAATCCTGAAATCAGAGATCTAGGTGGGATTAAGCTGGGAAAAGAACAGATGGGACTGTTGATGTGACTGCCAGAGGCTTGGGCAGAAGGCAATGAAAAATAATTCTATTTTTACCCTAAATTGAGAAAGCTAAACTGGTGATCAGTGGTAGATTTTGGGCAGATGGGATGACTTGGAGAAAGTGGTTGGCAGAGTTAGTCACAAGATAATGAGAGTAAGATAAGGGTTTTTTAGGGTGCATCAGGGAAACTTGGACTTCAGACCATGTAGCCGTGCATGTGTTTACAAAGACAGTAGTACATAGAGGAAAACCTTTTTTCACAATATATGAGAATCATTCCAGTTCTATTCATCACATAGCACATGTAATGCCCTGAAGAGACTACAACAAATACTTGTATTTGAATGCAGAATTGTGAATGTTTTGTATATATATAAGTCTGAATATTCTTACTACTATTAAGGGTAAAATAAAGAAAGGTGGAGTTTTCTTCCTTTCCATCACTCCATTTTGCACTTAAATCTTGTCCCAGCCCTTCCACTTGACCCAAGTGTTCACTCTCTCTTCTTTGCTGTGAAATATCCATTGATAATTTGTAAACATTTGAATGTAGCCAGTATTTTACTGTGCTGGGAAAGAAGCAGAAAAGTGATGTCAAAATGCTTCTTCTCAATGATAAACAAAAAATACTAGTATGTACTACAATAATAGCATGTTGTAACAATGCTGCACTGACCTTTTACCATCCATTCTGAAGAATACATCACTAACTTAAGTGCGATGAGTTAAAATAAACCTGAAAGAATGTGTACTCTACTGAGGATTTTTCAAGATTTTTCTCTTCTTTCTGTGTCAGATGTTGAAATTAAAGATCATTGTAGAGGTTTGGCTTTATCTTAGTGTCTTATTGGATTGAATGTATATTTTATAAACAAGAAAAGAGGGTTCAATTTGTAGGATATATGGAAGGATTATTTAAATAGGACAACG
>NW_009693184.1:0-28470 GCF_000703405.1 Apaloderma vittatum | reverse complement strand
GAAAGAGTGAAAGGATGATTAAATCTCAGCCATTCCAATTTCACTATTTGTTTTGCAGGGAATCTGCTGTATGTTGAACAATGATAGCAACAAAATTATTGGAATCGCAATATAATTCACGCTAAAATCAGTACGATTTGTCATTTTTGAATGTCACCATACCTTTAAATATTGGCAAAAGGCCTCAGTAGATAAAGTGTCACTGAAAAGTGATTTTTTTTTCCCACTGTTTTCTCCATAGTCTGTAGCAATTCTACCAGACAAATCGACTTTTGCAAAGAACATTTGGTATTCCTGAGTATCTTTCAGACTTGGTCTACAGAATTTGGAAGACAGGTTGACATCTTCTAACCAATGAATGGAATAACCTTTCTTATAAATAATGTTAAAATTTTTGAGTGCTTCTTGGAAAAAGTAATTATTGGATCAGATGGCCTCACTTATAAAATGGAACTCCCTAAGCAACACTATTGGCAAGGGATGCTCTGAATCTCAATTGTTCAGTGCTCCCAGTTGTACAGGGCAAGAGAAGAAGATTCAGAGGCTTCTGGAGTGGGAATTAGGCAATCTTTTATTGTGAAATGATCCCCCTTATCTGATGGGTTATATGCCATAGTATACACTACTGGTAACACCTGTGTGCAGACAATTCCTCTTATCGATTTCACCATTCTGCTGGTCTTCATTTTTTAATTTCAGGTCTCCTTCCAAAATCAGATCCTGTATTTGAATACTCTCATCAACTCAGCAACAGCTACATACTTAGATGTAGCTACATCATCCTGTGTGTTATTGCCTAAGCCCAAGAAGGTTTAAATAAATGTGCATTTCAATACCCATCTGTGTTAACTTGAAGAATGCAAGGAAATAACCAGTGTGGAAAACCAGTCACTATGATAACCACATCTGAATTTCCTGTCAATGTAAGAGTGTGGCAGCTATAAGTAGCTGGCTAAAAGATGACATTCTTGAGTAGCCAGCTGTGACATTGCCTATGATGCTTCAGGTACTGTACAAGCGTTGTTTACACCAGAGAACTTTGTAGGACTTGTTTAATAATGGTGCTACTGGAGATCAATGACAAAACTTTGTCAGCTGATGTGACAGTTTAATAAAGATAAAGAGGATTTTAAAAGCTTGTACTACAAAGAAGCATCCTATTTGGGGAAAATAATGAATGAATACTTTGCTTGGCTAGGAAACAGAGAAAAGATGAATCACTTCTCAGTGTTGCAGAATGTCACAATGGCATCTTGGCCAAACTCTCTTTGAAGGATGGTCTTACAAAAAAACCCCACCTTTTTTTCTGACATTTAGAGCAACAGAAAACATCTGGAACAGTGACAAGAAATTTCAGATGTTGAGTCTATAGATAGGAGATTTAAATCCATAAAAATGTATCTAAGCAATAAGTGATTTGAATATGTAAATTTTTCAGCAGAAGTAGTCATCAAAGGTCCTTCTTTTGTCAGATTTTGTGAGAGAAAAAAAGTTAGCCAAGCAAATCAATCACAAAGGTATATTTAGTTAATGAGAAGGAAACAAAGGATTTCAGCATACTGATATCCTTTTCAGTAGTGAGGTGGATACTTTTCTTATCATTCACTATCACACAATCTGAGCCACATAGGCTGTTCTTTCATGCCATACCATATGGGTAACGAGGCCGCAGTCTCTGAAACTCCAAGTTTCTTTTCTTTTCTCTCTCTGAATTTCTGCAACCTTTGTCATTAAATAACACCTCCCACCATTTCAGTCCTGACAGAGACATGGATGTTGGCTTTACATTGTAATTTAGCACAGTTCTCACTTGCAATGACATCTCTTGAGACCATCAGGACAAACACTTACTGTGCTTCACTGCTGAGTTCAGGCACTACTTATGCACATCTTTATTGCACCAGCCATCCACATTTGCATCCCAGCAAGTGTCTTAAAAGTCTATGAGAGCTGACAGAAGGTTGTAGGGCTGGGATTGCCTTATTGTTTATTAGCTTAACATTCATTTATCATTCTGGATAATTTGAGTCTGGCCTTTCTGTAGTCTTGGTAACTCTACACATTAATGAAAGATACAGTGTAACCTTGGATCCCAAATCTCATTGTAAGTCTGAGTAAGAGAATAATTTCCTTTCTTCAACCATGAAACAAAGTTCTGAAGCCACACAGGTGAGATAAACCCATTGCGAGACCACGATAAGTAGAAATTGTGTTCTTCAGTGGTTCATTCCTTCAAACATCTACTGTGTTCCTTTAGGAAAAAACTCACCAGGAAAACAATGAGGTATTAATAGTGATACCTACCATGAAGTTTCCTGAAATTCCTGCTTGTGAGCCTTGGAGACATTTAACAATGTTTGTCTTTGGTCCAATGTAATTGAGGTCTCTGCATAACACTTCATATTCATATTCATAGAACATGTAACAGTTGAGCTTGTTCCTATAGTATCACAATATCTTATATTCATGCCTTTTCTTTTAATTAGATCTTAACATTGTTTAGACTTTTTGAAAAAAAATAAGTAATACCTGGTAACAGAAATGAGTGTGAGAGATCCTAATGCATAGACAAGATGATGCCTACAGCATCTACAATGCTCCAACGGCCACATTATTTTTATGTGGAGCATTTTCATGTAAAAATATGCATCATATTGTTACCATACCCGTGTCATCGTCTTATTATGCAAGTCTCAGAGGAATAAATAATGCAAGAGTCCCATTCATCATGAATGGACCTTCTTCACAACAAAAAATAATACATAGTAAAAAGATATGTAATGGTAGCTACTGCAAAAACAACTTACGAAACAAAGCTTTTATCACATTCAACCCACCTGTAACTACATTACCCTTCAGTGACATTCTCTGTAACACCATAATTCTCAAACCAGAATGTATTTATAATAAAGGGACATCATCAACTTTTGAATGGCATTCCAATTCAGTATTTTACCTGCTACTGAGATAAATTCATCTGACTTGCAGAGATCATTAAATATATTATGTTTCATCATCATGCTATGATGCTGAAAAGCACTTTAAAATATTATACACATTTTGCCTCTTGTTCTTATTCAACTTATTATTAGAAAAATGTAACTAATTTTATGCTAGTGGTCATTTTAATGAATCCTGCTTTAGGTGGTAGAACATCTTGAGTTATGTATGTGTTAAACACCATGAAGAAATATTAAGTGCAGCTTCCATTAAGCTTGAATTTGGAGGGTAGGATTGGCATTCTCCTTTATAATTTTGCTAAAGTAGAATTGACATGAGCTTTAAGAGAGTAATCTATCCACACTTTATGAAAAAAGTCTTAATTTTTTGCTTTTTACATTTTTATTCTTCTTAGATACATTATTCTCTAACATATCTATACTCATGTAGCCCTTATACCATGATCTGAAACCATTAAATTATTTTCAGGACAGAGGAAATTCATGAATTTTCCTGTAATGCTTATTATTATTTTTAATTAACATGGTTCTCAGAATGACACTTTATGTAACACAAAGTGCAAAGTGACAGGATTTTCTACTTTCATTTCATTCTGCTTAGCATTTGTGTTCAGTCTTCTGATAACTGCTTTTTTGGCCCAATCTTTTCAGGCAAACTGACAAGCTCTCTACAAAGTCTTGTTGTTGATTTTTTAATAATTGTTTAGGGCTTTTTTAGCTAAGTGAAGACTACCTTTAAAGGAACTCACAAGCTGTATTCATGTCAGCTAACTTCTGCCAAATTAGAGCTTTTTACATGCTGGATAATTTGCCAGATTCCCTCACTTGTCAGTGAATGAAAATATGTGACTTTGGTGTATGAATCTTTATATCCTCAGATGGATTTCTGAAGGTATATTTCCCTTTATTGCATGAAGATCTTTGATGAATGGTTTAGATCAAAGACTATTTTTTAGCTGTCCACAGGTGAGTGGGATAATTTCCACCTTGTAAGTTTAATTGAGGTTGTAGAGAATGCAAGCACTGAGGTATATAAGATCTTTAGCATTATTAATGTACTCTGTTTATCCAAGTCATGCTACCCTGACCTCAACTAATGACACAATGCTGACTTGTCCTCCCATCACATAAATGAGTTATAGATAAATCTGTTAACTTGTATCTCTGAAAAACTACTCCATACAATTCATGTACCAAAAATCTGAGCTGAATTTTATGGTTCTGCTTTACACATGCAAACTTTTTTGGTCTTACAACATCAGTTAAAAATCACTGGACTTTAAATACTCTTAAAGTCATCAGACCATAAAACTGAATCAATATTGGCTCACAAAGAAACAGATGTTGCATTGCCAAATAATGTCCTTCATGAAGAAATGAATTAATATAAATTTCTTCCTTCCAAAATTATTCTTTTGGTTTTTATGTTTCTTGCAGGTATCATTAATTTTAAGTAAGAGAATTGTAAGGGCAAAATCACAAGATGAAGGCCACAATGGCAACGCTCTATCATTGTTATCCAAACCAATAAATAGACCCAGTTGTCCAAAAGAAGTGCCTGTTGGCCAAAATAAGTGATCGGTATTTTTGGTCAGATTTTTTTTTATTTGCAAAGAAAAATAGTTTGTATTATACTGATAGCTAATGGAATGCAGCTGATTTAGAGTCAGCTTTTCATTTTAGCAGAAAGTACCATTTCGAGGCTTGAAGGAGAACAGATTTATCAAAGTCCACACCTAATGACAGGGTGGAATTTGGATTCATACTCTCAGTCTGCTCAGTGTTTGTAAAAGATATGCCAGGCGGTTGAGAATGACTGGGATTCATTAACTGGTTTTCTATTCAAAAAGTACAATAGATTATGCTGTAGTTATTACTGATTTTGAAAATCTTGTCTGGAATTGAACAACATTCTTACAAAAAAAACCAAAAAAAAGAATTAAAAAGACCCAGCACAGCACATTCTGGGTAAGGACTTCTTAGCATGAAATAAGACACTCAGCCAAAAAAAAAATTGCAAAGAGTTGGATATATTTTAGAGATTAGCTCAGATCCTTAGCTGCAAAGCACTCTGGAGTCAGCACAACTGTATCCATTTGCCCCAGTTTATGCATCTGATCCAACCTTCCCTCGGAGAACGCAGGGACAGTGCAGACACTCTTGTTGCGATCAGCAGCAGTTCTGTACATCCAAGCAGCACATACCAGCAGAGCCTCCTAGAAAGTTGCATGAGCCCAATTAACAGATTTGGCTTGAAAATCACACTATTTCTGTGCTAAGTGCCCCTTCGCAGGGTGCAAGCTGTTTCACATCTCGAAGCCGTTTTACTGCTTTTCCTTTTGCAGAGGGAGAATCCTCCACAGTGTGTGTCTTAGTGGCAAAGTGCCACTGCCAAACACATGCAGCTATTTAATGCCTCACTGAGATTTGGGATTTCTTGATGTTCATCTCAAATGTAAAATATATCTGAATCATAATCTCAGAGAGGTTTAAGATTTCAGCAGGGGAAAAAATGGTATTTTGTCATCCTGTCATCTGAAATTGTTTTGTTTCATACTACAAAGTAAAAATACAAAAGGATCATCACCTAGGTGATAAACTGCCAGTTTCCAGACAGATATTTTAACTGATTTACACCTGTTTTCCTGTAAGAAAAGCTGTATTTTATGTGATGCATTTCCTTCTCAACTGGCAAATGACAACAGTGCAAGGATCTTCATCTTGGTGTGAATTGACCCAGATTGTAGAAGATCAAGATTTTACATTACTCTTTGACCAAACAAGTTCTAGAAATATTAAAAAGCTTAGAGTCTAGTGCTAAAAGTTTTACACGAATAAGGTGGTGGCAGGATAATGTCCTTAATTATGTATTTTAAATGAGCGAATTATTATGACATTAAACTACAGGAAAAGATATATACCATGTTCATCTTAGCATATTAATATTTGATTTTATGTCTAATAAGAGTCAGAAAACATAGATCAGTCACTTTTTTTATTTCACAGTCTTATCATTTCTGTGAATATGTCTAAGAGCTTTCCAAAATGTGAAACTGAAAGGGAGTTAAAACAAGCATAGCTTTTCAATAAATTTATTTAATTTAATACATCTGATGAAAGATACCTAATGATGGAAATATACATTTAAGTTTGAAGGTAATTTTGTAAAACATGATCAATTTCTCCTCAATGATGAGCTAATCTTCTGGAAAGCACTGGAAGATTATTTTTCCAGTGTGTCAGGTAATTGAAAGTAAAAGTGAAGGATCAAAAGTAAAACTGGACATATACAGCACTATGGTCCCTGTGAATCTCTTAAAGTTCATCTTTCCACAATGAGTAGCAAAAACCCTGGAATGCCTAAGATGTCAATGCTTTCTTCTGTACCATATCGCAGCTTATGTGTACTCTCCCTCTTCCTGTACCTTTTGCAAGTTTTAATGAAACTATATATCTTATGAAGCAGATGGCCCAGAACTAGAGTATGGAATATTAAGATAATGCAAATAAATAATCATGATGATCACAAATAATTAATACACTGGACTGCAGACTGAAATAAAAGTGGGCCAAGCAGACTCTCAGGCAGTTTGGGACTCAGGTCAGTGTATCTGGAGTATATTCTTATAACTTTTTATTGACTTTATTGTTCCCATACAAAAACTATTTACAGATATCAAATACTCAATCAAATACAGATACTCAAATACTCAATAATTTAAGAGAAAGCATGCCAAAATGTTACAGTGGTGTTGTACTGGTTTTCAACTTGAAATATCATACACCCAGGGAATTCAGTTACTACATTAGGGTATATGCCAATGTATATGCTTTTTATCTCCATAGTAGAAGGAGAACTTTTCTTCTTAACAGAAGGAAACAATCACTGTTTTAAAAACATGTATTTTTCTGGTCAACATCAGAACAGGAAAAACTTCAAGGAACTAAAGGTGTGTCTTGCTGTGGGATACATTAATTTCATCTGACCTAGTTTAACTGTCTTGCCTAGGGATTATCTGTATTGGAGAAATACCATTTCTGTAGCTGGGTAAATTCCTAGGGAAATCTTAGTAGAATTGAGTTGAGTAGTCAGGGAACAATCAGGCCGAAACTCAGAGTGAAAAACCCCAGCTTTTCAACTTACTCAGTTGTAGGGAGAAAGAACCAGAGATTTCATTTTAAGGCATTTGAGAGCTGTTGCATGTCAACTTAAGTATCCTCAGGCTACTGAGTCTCAGGGATGTGTTTTCTTAATAAAATTCAGCAGGTAAAGTTTAAATTCTTGCTACTACTTCAATATTCCTCAGGGATGGGAACTTGATAGCTGGGAGGTGGATAATGAAACTGCGTGTAACTCTCAGATTTTGTTATTAGTGATATATGACTTGTCCCACTATGTAGTTAATCAGCAAATGCAGCTCCTCTGCAATGAAAATATACGTTTGGGACTCACTTTGGAACAAGAAATGTTTTTCTTTTTGTCTGTAACATGTAAGTGCTGCTGCTGATATAAATAATAATAATTATTATTATTACTAATATATTATCAAAGAAATGTGCTCTGTATAGTCTCTTACTGCTGGAAAGGGGAAAAAAATTTTGGAAGATAGTTTTCAGTGACTTTTTTCCATTTTACACAACACTTATTTCATCTTTAGATTGTATGGCAAAACTAACTTAAACCTGCAACAATAATGTATAAAAACGTTGACATAACAAAAGCCTTTAAAATACTTTGCTAATTAAATGTCTTCTCTTGAGATACAGCTTCAGAACACATTTACTTTATCACACAGGAAAACGAAAGTAGCACTCCCATGAAATTATGTGTAGAGTTATTATTATTTTCTCCTCTTGACCAAAAGGGCAGAAATAATTCACGTTATCAACACAACACTGTTATTTTTTTTAAAGGGGAGGAACTGTCCTCTGCAATGCTGCATGGCTGCACAGGCAAGATCTCTTTTTCTTCCTCATAGGTTTAAGGAGCACTGGTGGTGAAGCCCTCCTTGAGAGCTGTGCACTTGAGCCTCTGCTCACATACGGACCTCAGGGAATTTTCAGGGTGTATTTCTCCATCCTCAAAGACTCTTTGTCTCATGTCATTGACATTGCTCAGGGATGACACCAGGCAAATATTTTTACTATGTAGTCCTTCCTACAAGGACCTTAAAGTTCCGTCTCTCAAAGGCAGGTGAGGTATATGATGTCATGTACTGGTCTTCTCCTGCAACATCACCACAGCTGCTGACATCTTTCACCAGAGTTACAAGTCTGGAATCTCCTTTCTGATTCACAGTTACGAGAGGGCAGAATGGGAATACAGGTTTTACTGCTCATGTTCATGATGCCTTGTTAAGTTTCATTGCACTGTGCTCACATTGAAGAAGGCATCTGAAATTCATTTTGAATAAAATATGGTAAGGTGGCCTTTCTGATAGACTAAAGATTTGGTCCTGTTGTCAGGGAAGGTGATGAGATATTGGTTAGTAATTCCAGTTAGTTGTTTGTGGATTTTGTGGATTGATCCTTCTTAATCAATCCTTTCCTCATCAAAGTGTTCTGTTAAAGACAGAGAAGATTTACTCTACCAACACACTAATCAATGTCCCTTACTGTTTAAGAATGATTATATCTGTAACTACTTGGAGGTTGCAAGGGCATAGAAATGTGAATTTGTCTCTTCGAATGTAGATGTTATGATGAGCAAGAGTATTACAACTAGCTGCAGCTGAGGAATGTAAAGGATATAGCAACAATGTACAAATGTAAATAAAATAATTGTGCTGTGTTGGTGACTGTAAGATTATAACCAGAAGTCTTCACCTTAGAAGAAGAATCAATCTTCTGTTTGGATAAAGAGAAGCTTCATGCAAAATGCAGAGTAGTAAGATAAATTGCCTGTAAAGTGTATTTGTGCCAATATTATGAATTTTCAGACTTCATTTCTTTACATGCATATATAGCAAAGAGGAAAATCACCATCCATTTGCGTTTCTCCCCTTTGTAAACTTCATCTGAGAAAAAAAAAAAAAAGAGGATAACATATGATTCACATATTCTAACCTTGTGTATTTTGTTAACTCTTGGTGTGCTTTTGTAAAGAATCGCTTTCACAAAATGAATAACTGATTCAGACGTTCACCAGAAAGAAGAAACTTATTCATATATACTCTTCAAAGTACAAATGGACTGATGGCTTGAAATTTTTTGTGTCCATATCTCTGTCTTAAGTGAACAAGCAAGTTTCCTATTCAGACGTGCTGGGTGGTCTGAATTTTGGGATTTGGGATGTCTTCTGTGGGTTATGTCACATTAATAGAGAGATGATCTTCTCATTGAGCACGGCTGGGCTGAAACTAACCATGTCTTACCAGTGCAACTCTAATCCGATTTTCTTTATCTTGAAGACACTAAATACCTAATTTGAATCAGAAAATTTCTACAGAGAATCAAATTTTTAAGGCATTTCGTTGTCTGTAAGTACAGGAATTTTTCAATTTTATATAGAAACTAGCTCATCTAAGTACACTGGATTTTTATGAGAAAGTATAGATTTGTTGCCACTAAGAGCAATTCTTTAATAGTGAGATTACTCTTTCCTAAGTTTGATTCCAACTAAGCTGACTTTCAAACTTCCATAAACACCTTCTGAGATCATTTTCCTTTTCTATTCAACACTAATTATGTCAGGTACTTAATTTTTCAGATAACTACAAGTGAGGAAGACAGATTTCAATTAAAAAAAATAATTAGTGAAACTTATTGTGAAATAGGGGAAGAAAAATTAATCTTTTTTCTTTACTGTGTTCTTTCTCTCTTGGATAAAGAAAGTGCTACCTGAAGAACTCAGGAAAGAAATAAGTTTTTTTCTGTGTGAAACTCTTATTTGTTCTTCTTTCTCATTTTATTAAAATTAATATTGTTTGATGGAAAAGAACATCAAAACAGCAACGTAGAATATTTACCATTGTCTTAAAATTTTCTGAAACCAGTGAAGTACATAATCATCTTTGTCATCATTTGTGGAAAAAAATTACCATAAACTGTATAAGATGTTCACATTTTATCTTTGGTTTAAGTCAATGATACAGGAAGCCATTTCACTATTTTCACATTAACACTTATGTGATACCACAATATTGTTTAAACATATAAGCATCAACAACGATTTGATTGGCAGTAGTCACAAAGAACAACTGTGAAATTTACTTTGGGTAACAAGACAATATTGACTGTCATTATAGATTGGCATGAAAAAATACGGTAAATTATTTCTCTTTATTTTGGCAACATATTTATTGTCATCTAATAACACATACATTAATAAGAGATGAATTATCAAACTTCACATTCTTCAGTTCTCCCAAAAATATGTGGAACAGCAATTTTGATTACAAGTGCTTTGATTTATAAAACACATCAAACATTTACCAATAAAAATGGAAGATTTACTATTGCCAATTATGTCACTAATAGTTTCTCCTTTACCCTTATTAATCTTACTATACATGCCTCTAGCACATGTAATTATGCATTTCTCTTTCATTTTTTAGAGAAACTTCAGAAAATGTTACACTTCTCTAATTGCTGGGGATTTTAATTGTGTGCTACAGAAAAATCTGGATAAATTGCAAAGCACTGACACTCCAATACTTTAAATGAGGAAAGTGCTGAAACATTTTATAAGAGCAGATTGAAGTTAAATCAGCTATTGAAGTGGAGTTAAAATGCTGTCAAAGGCATGCACATATTTTTTGCTGACATCCACTATACTTATTTAAGAACCTATGATTTTCTAACATCCCAAACTTCAAAATTAAGCATCTGACTTTTCCAATGAATCATTTTCTTGGACCATGCATTAGTATGACACTAGATTAACCATTTCTGATACAACTTTAGAAGAGAAACTAAATTTCATGGGGGGAGATGTGCATTCAGGTTTCTCCCACTCCTGCCTGTTGGTCCTCCTATCAGTAGAGATCTCGTTACAGAGTTTTAACAGCTCAGTAAAATTTTGTGAAGATTTCTCTTGTGCTACATTGGGTCCCTTGGCCAGAGATGGACAACTCTTTTTCAAGTCCACACCTTGTGCTGAAGCTGTGTCTGCTGACCTGTAGCACTGCTGTTCTGACCCCAGGACTGAAAAAATCCCACGATAAGAGTCAACATGAAGCAGCAGAGGCTGTTGATATCAACTTGATGGATTGCTTTGGGAACTGACTGAAAAATTCTCCCAGGACTAGTCTGTAGCAGACTGAACTGTTTTGGTTTGCTAACTGTGAACTGCTCCCAGAATAGGATGAGGAAGGCAAGACACCTCAGTCTTAGCACAATTTTAACTCAGTACAAGGTTGCTGATTATTTTACCTAAGTTTAGAGGAGTTTTTTCTTCTCCTCCTAAGACAGGCACTTTCATTTTGTTGGCTGAATTAATCTCTTGCTTCTAATGGTGGTGTAGGCACATATACTTTAAATGTCTAAAGTAAGATGAAATCAATCACACTCCAGATATCTGTGATGTAGACATCTACAGCAGGGCTAGTTTCTTGGTATTCCTTTGTAGTCAATGGAGAGAATAGGCACTTTTATCTGCAATTCATTTGATCTATTTTAGACATGTACTTTAGGGTGAGACGAATTGCACACTAGAAGCTCTCATTTCTCTCTATGGAATTTAAAGGGAGTCTAGGGTGACTAGTTCAGGTGCAGATATCTACATTTATACTTAATTAAATGAGTCCCTCTGCAGTATGTCTGATGCTTCCAAGAAATGTTGGGTGGACTTAAACACATGCTCGTAGCATTTTTATAACAAGGAAAGTTAGATTTGCTGTGTGTATGCATACAATCTGTTTATCCATCATCACAGAGTTTCTTGCAACTGTTATTTTTACTCTGTTTGTTTAATGGAGAATTCACACATATTTCTGCACCATAAAGTACAAAAGTAGAAATATGGCAGGCTGAAGCCAAAAGAACAATTGCTTAATTGCATACTTTATTCCCTATGCGTCTTAGCTTATTCTCTGCTTTTAAGTGAAAATAAATTGCCATAGACTACATCAGCAACATAGAATTCCTGCCACATCTGCGTGGGATGACCCTTGTCAGTCAACTGCTGATGGAATGAAAAGGGAAACTATCGGTAAGTACTGATGAGAATTAAGACTCGAGTATCTGGAAATCAGAAAAGTGAATATGAATCGATCATCCAAGGAACTTCTTTATTAGGCTCAGAGCATTAGCTGGGAATCAAGTCCGTGTTCACAAAGCAAATTTAGGGCTGATTGGGAGAAAGAAAGAAGGAAACTTACCTGGGAAGTGAAGAAAGCTCTGGAATATTCTCATCATAAAACCTACAACTCAGAAAACAACTTAATGTTATCCCTGAAGAGGCTTAATAGTTCAGTTGTTTGATTTTTTTTTGTTTCTGTGACTACCATATCCTTAGACCCATAACACAGACTACTATAACTGGATAATGCATTATTTAATACCTAATGACTACTTGTCAGCACAAATTTAGGGTTTTTTTAAGAGTAGTTATGCCTCTGATTAGAGAAAAGAGCTGCTCTTAAGTAGTTATATGCTTTCAGACAGTGTTTGACAAGGGTAACTTATGTAAAAAATATTCAAAAGTTGCATCAAAACAAAAATATTTTGAAAACTAATGTGGATTATTTGAGGCATATCAAATAAACCAGCTTTGACATTGCAATTGCTTCAAGTTTTCATGGCTGTTCTAATAGCACCCTTTTAGGCTACAGCAGATTAAATCTTCTGAGCTGAGAGCAACAGCCTTTCTGTCTAATCATGGGGATAATTTTTATGCCTCCAGGCCCTGACCAGTATTTTCATTCAACTTCCTCTGCTAATGCTTCTTTTCGCTGTTAACTCACATAGTCATAACTTCTCTTTATATTTTATATATTCTTTATATTGTCTTATTTTGTTTATACTTTATGTACTTGTTCTTGCATGCCTGTCTCCAAAAGAGTTGTATTACTTGAACCCTTAGAAAAGAATTGTCTTGCAATAATTTCTCAGAGAATATCTTAGTGTTTCGCTTTGTATTAAAAAAAAATGGAAAAATAAACCAAAATAAAGAAATAAAACAAAAAAATCTAACTAACTAAATAAAACCAAAAAAAGGAAAAATTCCCCCCCCCCCTCATTGTCTGCTCTCTCCTGAATAAAACAATTAAACAAAACAAAAGGACAAAAACACTGAAAATGACCACTAGTTGTACTTTTTGAACCATTCGCGCTCTGGCCTGTTTCACTATCATCTTTGCATATCTTGCCAAATTCAACTCCCCATGAACTCAAGAAGGAACTGAAAGTGTCTCTTCAATCATTGCTTTCTGAACCTGGGGCAACGGTTCTGAGAAGCTGTTTGCATTGCACTTTAGAAAGGAAAGGAGTTATAGAAATGTCTCCCCCTAATCAGCACTTGTGGTAAAATATATGTTAATAAAAACCAGAATTCCCATTCCATTCATAATTTATAAAGCCGATAGATCAGAACTCACACACAATATAGCACGAGGGAAACAGACGTGATTCTTTTTGATTACAACTACACAGCTTTATTGTGGCCAGTGGAGCTACTGCTGATTTACACCAGTCTAAGTAGGATGTAAATCAAGCCAGTTATACTTCAAGGAAAACCTCAAGCAGTGCAGAATATTTTAAATGAAGCATCATACTTTTACAGATTTAATATTTTACAGCTCAAATCTCCTCTTTGTTGACAAGGTTTTTAAGCTGTTTCCACTTCAGCAGAGGCAATAGTCACAACAAGGTGACTATTGTAGTATCATAGTAGTCTGGAAAGTAAGATGTTCTATTCATCATGGACATTTGTAGAAAGTTTGAATTGTGTTGCCCAAGATGTGTCTCTTCAATATTTTTCTTAAAACTTTATATTGAAAGGACTCAAGGCTCTGTATATTGGTCCAGAGGTACCAGAGAGGAGAAAATAAGCTCTGCTGCAACAGAGAGATTATAGTGAGAAAAAAAAAAAACACCAACAACTTTGATGCCTCTTCTCATGCTCCATCACACCTATGTCACCAACCCCAACAAAGCAATGTGCTGAGGCACTAGCAGCTGTAGGAGATTAGCTTGTAGTGGGATGAAAGGGAGCACCAAGTAAATGTCTTGGGAGGAAATGGTCTCATAAAAGAATATAGTTTAATTTCCAAAAAACAAGTGAAAGACACATTCTGTTTATTACTATTAGAGTATCTCCTCCGGGCTGGATTCTCATTTTAATCATTCTGTATTGGTGAGATGGAGCTGCCTCAAAGTCTGCAATAACTCATCTCCTCACACTGTCTGAAGACTTCACAGTCTTTTATTTATCCTGCAGCATTAGTATTTTCTGCCCCTCTATCTTTGCTGATAGAGAAGCAGATAGCTGTATTCAGGCCACCTACTGTAGAGGTGATGAGTGATTCAGATGGTACTTTATGAGCTGACAGTCTCTGGCTCCATATTCAGTTAATGAAAAGAAGTAGCCATGGTTTCTAAGCCAGGCATGTACTTGCTGTGGCTGTTTCACCCGAGCATTGTGATTACTTCTCTTCAGTTCCAATAAACAAATCCAGATATGTATATCCAATAAACTCAATCCTCCTTTGAATTTATATGCCATAGGAGGTGTTTAAATGCATTTTTGGCTCTCTACTAGTCAATCTGACTATGGACCAGTGAGACTAATGACATTCTGATGCTCACAAAGATTTCTGTGGCTGTTTAAGCCCACTCACTAAAATAATACATTTAATGTCTCAAGTATCTTCCTCAGCATTTTGAACCAGATGTACAAAAATGTGGCAACAGTATGAGACAGAAATCAGGACCTTAACTTTAAAAAATAAAGCTGCTAGATTTATGAAGTCTCTGCAGAATGTGGGTGCCTGCTTTTAAGGTACTACTGAATATTCCCCCAGAATAAGCTTCATGTAACTGATAAAAATAGATAACTTAATATAGATTCTGCTATGATTCAAACCTGTGATTCAGAGTAACATAGATGGGGACCACATTGTGACAGCCAGGAAACCATCCTTATAATGGAAGTGCCTCTTCCTTGCAATAATGTAGAAATAATCATGGCTTTGTACCATATCTCATTAACTATATTTAAATGTTTTAAAGTTTTTCACATCTTTGGCTTTAAATGGTTACAATGTTTCATGAAGTTACAGCAGCACTGCAAGCATTATTAGATGGAGATAAAAGGTAAAAATGTAACTGCAAAAAAGAACGGCAGAACAAGGTGTCATTACAGTGTGCTGTAGGAATAGATAACTCTTAGTCTCACTCTTCTGGACTGACAAATGTGCCGTCTGTCTATATGGCATTAATGAATGACAGTTTCTCACCATTTGGTGGATGCATGTGTCATCATTTGTCTAGATGACATCTTGATTTATAGACATCATTGAAAAACATTAGAAAATCTTTCTACAAGTTTGATGGGAATTCTAAATATGTGCAAGTAAGGACTAGTGTATTGGTTTTTTTTTCTGAACAGTTCACTGTGGTGATATGGTCCACTGGTTAGTCTCTTCACCTGAAAGATGGGTGCCTTGATCTCAGTTTCCTGCTGTACCTGAAGTTCCTTTTTGACCTTGGGCAAATCATCTAATTTCTCAAAGTCACATTTCTCAGATGTTCCTCTCACAAGGGTAAATAAAACCCCATTGAATGCAGTAAACTGTTTAGACGCTACATGAATTGGAATCACATGCTTAGCATTTATGTATTAAACTAGATTTTACAAGCAAATTTCTCTTAAAACTACTTGAGAAAATTGTAGCGGACAAATGGGTGAATGTTTGCCTTAAGCATTTCTTGGCATTTTACAAACCTTCAGCTTGGTCAAAAACAAGACCAATTTCTGGCCCTGTGTGCAAACTGGTAAGTACTGAATTGAATGTGGTAGAGGGAAGCAGGAAACAGATGCCTCAAACAGCCTTGACCTGGATGTGCATGAGATCAGGAATCTTGCGGAGGCAGGGTTGTGGTATCACTCTCAAGGAGACAAGGCAATTGGGTATGTTAATGAAAACAGTGAAGGACCTTGATCCCCTACCTGACATGCTGCACATCCTCATGCAGAAAAGTATGTATAAATTGAGGTGAGATAAAGCAAAAAGTTGGATACAAGAAGCAAGAGAAGAAGCATGTAGATGGAGACGAAGAAACCAAGAAGAAAAGTGCAGGAGGAGGAGTAAAGATGTTGGTATCCTTGAACCCTCGTTGGCAGGACCAGAGCAGGAACCCGGAATGGTGATCTCTGTCTCTCTTTCCCCCCTTTCTCCCCTCACCTCTCTCTCTCTCTTTCTTTCCCTTTCCCCTTCCTCACTAAGTAATGCAAAGCCTATCATACTGCTTGCTTAGTTTACACTTACTTTCTGTCTTGTAATCATCAAGTATAATACTGCCCGTTAGAAGTTGTTATTGTCCTTTTTTCTCATTAAGTAACACGTACCTTGTTGTATTTTGTTGTATACCTAGTCTTTTCCTGTTTATCATTAAATCATAGTATATTGTCTGCCCTAATGTGTCATGTAACTAAAGCAAATTATTGTGACTCCAATCTATATGTTTTGAGAAACTAATAAATGTTTATGTATGAACCTTGAGACTTGTCTCACCTTTATCCACTCCATTGGGGAATTATGAATCTAAGTCACTTGTCCCCCGCTCCTGGGCGGGACATGACAAAAATGTGAAGGGATTTAGAAGGGGTAACTTTCAGAAAATACTATAAGTTGTTTCATTATGTACATAAAAAATGTGAAAAAGAAAGAAAACTAAATCCCACTCTTTAAAAGCAATTCTAGCACAGTAAAAATCAAATGTCTGGAGTAGTTAGAATACCATGAATTGTCAACGCTAAGTATTGGCATATATATGCATGTGCATGTGTGTATATGTGTACAAAAACTTGCACAACTTTTCCCAGGCTTCCTGTACATAGAAATTTGCATAGTTAAAATTAGCAACATAGCACATTTTCCAAAGACTGAGCGTTCATTTGCAGCTTAAAAGTAAGAAAAAAATTGAAGAGATATTTATTATAATCCTCTTATGACAGAGAATTATTATTTTCCCATAGAGCTTTTTTATTAATCGTTCTGGCTATATTTATCATCTGGTCCCTATAATTTTTTATAAATTTTCCCTACCATATACAAGTCCTCTGGCTGCTCTGTAGGTGTCACAGCAGACAGCATTTGCTCTGCATCACTTGATGTTCAGAACCGGGTGTCATCCAGCTTCCTGAGCCACACAGCCATGGGGAGGAGCATCTTCTGGTCTCCTGTGAGGCACCTGAGAGATGCTCACCTTCGCTACCTGTTTGACAGGGCAGTACTGTTAGAAATACAAGCATGAAGGAACTGTCTAGGAATGGATTACTCTTATTCACTGTAGGATGTGTTGCCCTATTAAACAGGGAAATAGGTCACAGTGATCAGATGTTTTAGTTGAACCAGAGCAGTCTTAGAAAACAACTCTTTCCTTGTTCTCAGGAGATAAAACCAAATTTTGTTCAACTGCTGAAGGGAAGTTTAGGAGAGCCAGACAAGGTATCTTTCTGTCCTTTTCCAGGATGAACAGGTACAACTTGGCCCTGAGTGATTACCTCTGGAAGAACAATTTTTTTCACAATAAAGGATCTCATTAAGAATTGCTTCCAGGCTGTTTGGGTTGCCTGTACAGTGCGTTGGAGGAGGAATGCAAAGCTTCATCTGTATTGTAAGAAGCATTTCCACCTTCCGAGGAATGACCAGGCTTGACCCCATTTAGCTGGTGAGATCAATTTAGGTCACAGAGTGAGGTCAACTTCATACACTGCTCTTGGAGAGTTTAAAAATGACTACACAGAAATGGTTAGCCATTATATTTGTCTCAGATCATCCCTCACCTCCTTCTGCCAGGTAAAAGCAAGTCGTATGTAACAGTGCTTTGAAGTGACAGATGATATTGTTGAACTTTTGGTGGACAGTCTGTTAGCTGAGATGAAAAAGACAACAGTAACATATACTAAAGTAAGGGAGCAAGGTTACGCATACTAAGTTTTAGTAATAGCCCCTGAATCAGATGCTCTTTTCTGATACTTTACTCAAGAGGTGAAGCTGACCTAGAACACTGGAAGGGAGTCATGAATATGAATACAAATTACATGTCATAGCTGATTAGTGATTGATGATTAAGTACTGTACCACTCTTTTTCTGGAATTAAAGCCTAACACTGAGAAAACTGCATGCTGCAATAATTCTTGCCAACATTTAGAAAAAAATACATTTCTTTATGCACACACTTGTGGGTTTTTTTTCTTTTTTTTTTTTTTTTAGATTCCTTTTGCATGTGTTCTTTTTACTTCCCTTTTCTCAGCAAAATCCATGAACTGGAATAGTCTATATTCTCATTAATCTGTGCTTACAGAGTAAAACAACTGAGGAAAAAATTTCACTCTTAGAGCACTATTATAATGATTGCAACAGAGGTCATTGCTTGCAATCATGGTAATAGAGGGAGATAAATTATAGGTTGTAGGAACAGAGGAGGAGGACAGAAGAAAGGAATCCTTTAGTCGGAACCTGTACAGTCTCTAAGACATGCTGGACTTCAGATGTGTCCAAAAATAAAGTACCAATAATAGTTAAAGTAAAGATTAAACTAAATTACCTAAAGAGCCAGAAAACTAGACATAGCAGTCATCCGTAGCTGGAGTTGATATAAGTTGGTATCTGTTTGCTGATTTTAAAGGCAGATGCATTTGGACATCATATACCTGATTACAAGTTTTTTGAAATATTTTGTCCTGTGTTTTACAAATCTCTCTGCAGTAAGCAATGCAAAAGGTTGACTCAGAATCTTCATAAATGGGAGCTCGGTACTCCTGATTTCTAAAGAAGAGGATGTCTGGGCAAGCAAACGGATATTTGCGGGTGAGCACAGCATGCTGACTTTGAAGTAGCAAGCAGTTCTTTTGGCTTCAGACATTTGTGCCTAAATATCTAACTGAACTATGGTAATAATAAGGTCTTAAGATAAAAATCTTACAGTGTCTCATTAGTTTACGTTTTTCTTTGTCTATAGTCTTCTGATGAATTAAATAAGAAGATTCATAGAAATCCAAAATTAAAGCTAGGAATGATCTAATAGCCATCTGGTTAACACAGAGTTGGCTGTTCTGCCGAAAGTGCATGTTTTTATAAAAACAGGAAGGCAGGAAGGAAGTAAGGAAGAAAAAGGAAGGAAGGAAGGAAGGAACACTATCAGATGAGGATCAGTTTTTATGAAGCAGATGATTCAGCAGCACTTTCTAACCATCTCCCTACAGCCTGCACAACTCCTCCTTTCCACCTCCTGACTCCCTATCTCCGTGTTTGAAAAGAAATAATAAAAGGACATTTAAACTGTGTATTTCTTGAAGACTATTCTTTCATTAAAACGACCTGCAGAATTTCAAGTAGTATAGTGAATGATGTTCTTATTATGTGAACTAAAGAGATTAAAGTATTGCTATACACGTCCTTTTAGAATAAATCACACATGTGGGCTATTCTTTAGGATCCAGGGTAAAAAGGTGATATTCTATAGTTTCTGTTAGTAACCAGCAAACCTTTGGGGCCCTGATGTATGGGCAAATTACAGTGCTCACCCACAACCTTGCATGTACTTCTAGTAGTGGGAAGCTCCGAATACTGTGCTATCGTACACCTTATTTTGAAGAAATTGGTTTAAAAACAGCTAAGATTTATACTTGGTAACAGCATACTCTAAAGAACTTTGCATGAAGAGACCTTGGAGTAAATCTATATCTGGCATCATGTATCATTTTCTATATAAATCTATGTATCTGTTATACTTTACACCAGCTGAGTATTTGCTCTCTCAGGTCACAAGCTATAACAAAGATGGAGATGCTAAAAGATAATTAATAAAGACTGTTTATGTTTGGGCTAGATACAGTGTAAGGAGAAAGTATATCTGAAACAACTTTATGAGACATATGATGGCAAGAACTTAGGCATTTTTTCATATACGTCTGAATTCTTTTGAAAATGAAAATTTTTAAGGGAGAAAAGTTCAACTATTTACCAATGAGTTTTGTTTTTTCACTTCCCTTGGTCCTAGCATTGTTTTAAACATAATGAAGTATCTCCCTATGCAAATTTCACTGTGCAAAAAATGTCCCCCTATGCAAATATCACTGTTTCTTGGCACCTGATGTACTTGAGACTTAGGAAAAACCAAAGTAAATACTGTTTTCTTTCACATATTTTGTATTTGTAAGGAAAAAAAAAAGTTCTATAATCAAAATAGAACATGACATTGTAAATAGATTATTCTAAATATATCAGTGGTATCATCAAAAGGAATTGTGGAATAGATATGAATATAATAACAATATAAAGTACCTGTTGATGTATGCTAGGGTATGTCTCTTTAGTTTCAATACAAGGACTTTCACACATATCTTTTGTAAAATTTCTTTAATGTTAAGATTTTATTATTAAACATAATTGCTTAGCTTTTCAGCGGCATAAATGTGTGCATGTTATCCATTTTATCTTTGAATTAAAGATCCATTTCCACATGTAGTTAAAATGGAAGAGACTAACAGCATCAAATAAATTAGTCATGCTGTAATTAAACTAATATTTTCTCTTTCTTTTCTCTAGCCCACACCCCATATCTTGAGTATATTAGACTTCCACATTTACTTAGTTTTATAAATATTATTTTCTCTGTAAGGGTCTCCTATTCCCTTGCAAATATCTACATTATCGTATAATCTTTACAGATACAAATATAATTCTCATGTGCTGTGGTCTGCAGTTTGTGGATCTATTTTCCAATCAATTCAAGGCCAATTCTCATTAATGCAATGAGAGCTTTCATGAATAAATCCCTCACTTTTCAATGATAGAATAGATTCTTCATTATTGAATTGCGTGCACTCAAGTGGGATTTATCTGCATCCAAAGAAAGAAATCTGTGATTTCTTGAATCATAATGAACGCCCCAGTACATTTCTTACCATTTCATTTCTTCAGAACTGTATCTAATTTCCTGAATGTCTTTGATAAACATTGTCTTTTTTTCTGCCTTATTGGTTAATGAAAACTCAGGAATTATTTCTCAAGCCTGTTAATTAGAGATGATTCTGTATTTTTCAGACTACTCTGGAAATTGAACTTAGAGTCCGGACTTACAACTGAACTTAGAGTCGAAAAAAGGAAAGCTATATGTGTCGCCATTATCAAAATGACAAAATAGATTCTATGAGTGATATTGGCGTGGTATCTCTCTAACCAATGGTAGACACAATGAAAATAAAGCTGGATTATATTGAAACTTACTTTTCTTACTTTAAATCATCTGTGAGGTGTACATAATTTACAAAAGCATTGTTATAGAAAGTAAAAATATAAAATTAATATGATTGGTGTCATGTATTGATTTTCATTTACTAAATTAAATATTATTACCTTACTTTATTTACCTAACATCTAAAAATATTTCTACTCTTTCTATTTAGGAGATGATTGATGATATTATGACTTTTTTTTCATAGTTGGTGCCTTGATTATAGAACCAAAAATATGGACCATTTGAAATGCCCGTCTACAGTATTGTAACTCATTAAGGTGACTGAAAAGGTAAAAAATGCTGCCTTATGTTCATTAAAACAGAAGAAAAACCACTACTTATGGAAGAATTTCAGAACTCTGGGCATCCATCCTGGACTCAGCTACACCTTAGTTCCCATAAAATGTGTATATAGGTCCAAGAGGTACCTGGATGCTGCAGGTGCTGAAGCTCTACATGAACTGAAAGAGAGACAAGGAATACCTATGGAAGAGAAATACTATAGCCGTTAAATATAAGGACAGCAACTCTAGGTCAGAGAAGCACTGAGCTGCAGACCGTTGAGGGCAGGGGAAGGTTGCTCAAAGCTCCATCCAGCCTGGCCTTCAACACTTCCAGGCAGTGGGCATCTGCAACTTCTCTGGGAAACCTGCCCCAGTGTCTCATCACCCTCATAATGAAGAATTTCTTTCTAAGTGCCTGCCTCTAACACCTACCAGAGAGAGGACATTAGGACCATCTAGAACTTTTTTTCTGTTTTAATCTTCTCTTCTTCCAAGACTACTCTTCACATAGTAATAATGCCACATGGAATATTGAGACACCTTCACAGCAGTAGGAAGAAGGCTGTGAACAATTCCTGTATAAAGAGGTTGAAAAAATACCTCCTGGGCATTAAGTGTTTTGGTTCATACCTTAGATGAGCACAGTGGATGTAATGCACTGAAGTGTCCTGAAGAGGACATTTCTAGGATTTTTCACTGATATTTGAGAATTAGTGTCACCAAGAAAATATTCACATCCAGATTAATCTTCTATTTCATTGCATCTAAAACAACTAGGTGTTCTGTGTAGAGTCATACCTGACTCCCTTAACAGTCAAGGAACGATGGGCTGAATCAATTCTCAAAGACCTAACATGTTAATTGACTTCTAAAAGGACCTCTGTCTCCTGTACAACATTCAGAAAAAAGCTAGTGACTATATAATTAACATAAATAACTTATTTGAATCCACAAGGTTTGGAAAGAAAAACTCAGGTTTGTGTGTAAAATGACATTCTCATTGCTTGTAAGAATGAACAAGCTGTGTGTAGAGAGTTAAAACATTTCTCCAAATATATTTTATACTAGACTCTTTGAAAGAGGGTGGCTGCAGAGTTCTGCTGTAACCCAGAGTCCAAAAGCCTGTTTTCTCAGAGATCTGTTACATTCAAACAAAAATGGAATCCCTCTGCAAATGATATATACTGTAAACCGATGCAGTTTGTGCTGGTTTAGCACTGCAAACGATCAACCTTTAATTATCAGATCTTTATTCTATTTTTAATAATATTTCAAGTTTATATGAGATTTTGTGTGTCCCAGGAGAAGACAAAAATATTAACTAAATTGTCTAAAATGATCCAAGAGAACTAACTCACATCAGCTATTGACCATTCAGAAACACACCACTAACACATTGTGAGCACCAGTGACTCAGACTCACAGTGGCCACCTTAACACAGGATTGCACTTGTGCTTAAGGGAAACTTGATCCCAAAGAAGACTGAATAGCTTTCGTCTGCTCTCAGTAAGACAGTGCAAGAAAATCTTCTGCATGGATTAAAGAAAAATTACTACTTATGGTCTTGTAATCAGCACTAATGAAAAACTACAGGACGAATGTGCTTCCTTTGATCCACAGAAAATATCTTAGTGTTTTTAGTTGCAACATTATACTGCTTGCTAAGTCCCTAACCCCTACAATTTTTCCAGGATAATTCCCTTTCCTACGTATAACTGTATAAGGCCAAGTAACTCAAAAAGAATATTTGCAACAATGCAAGCTGACAAGAGTTCATACATTGCTGCAATGACACTGGAGGATGGCGAGGGCCTAATTCTGCAGTCAATAATAGAATATGCAGGTAAACTGCTCTGCTGAAAATTACTAATTTCAGCGGATTTGTGTACCTGCAATAGTTTGTACATTTTCCACTGCAGAGTATTGCCCTATCTATGACTTGCATTTGAAAGTATGTAATCTTTGCCTAGAGTGAAGTTGATAGTTGTCCCAGTGGCTTACACTACTCAATATTTTGTAGTCCCCTGTGCCATCTCTTTTTCTTGAGTATAACAGATTTTTCATCTAGGTCAATTCTAGCAGTCTATTTGGCAGTTACCTTTTAAAATTGATTGCCTGGATCTATTTATGAATCACTCATCTTTTTTTTTTTTTCCTTGCTCTAGAAATAATGATGGAAGCAGATGTGAAAAGAGACTGACGGCATAGGTACCCACAGACTTACTAATACAGACAAAAACTGTGCCACTCATTTACAAACATTCTGCACTACATGATATACTTGGAACCAGCAGGTTGCTGTTATACAGAAACTATACATGATGTATAAAAGATGAGTTTTGAGTTGTTTCCAATACAATAAATAAACTATTCACATTAATTTTACTGATTTGCTCATTCATTAATAAAATCCTCATATAAAATAATCATTGCCCTTAAGTTTGTAGCATTATTTTCTACTGTTTTCTCTTCCTAAAAAGTTGGTATGGGAGATGTAGTCATAGAGAAAGTATAAAAAAATGGAGTAAGAGCACTGGTATCCGCAGGAAAAGGGAAATTTAAGAGAACTTTTGTTGCTATGTGACTGATTCTGTTAGTTACATTGCATTTTTTTTAAAACAAATGGTATTTCCTTGATACAAATACCCTTTTTACATAAGAAAAATAAAACAAAAATTACTATGAAGTCAATATTCAGATAAAGTGATCTCAGTGTTATGAAGAAGACTATTTATTAGTTTTATTTTGTTGATTTTGGTGTTCTGTTTTTATTAATTTAGATTTTTGTAGGGATTTCTTTATCTGTGGCAGATATATGCCTTAAAAACCGCACATTAGCAGAGTAAGAAAGTTTTGCGGCAAGATATTTTGTTAGAGATTTTTTTCTTGGTTTAGAAGAGCAAAGTCAAGGACAACTCTTTGTGTTCTGCAAAGTTCAGCAGTAATATTATTATTCACACAAGTTGTCTCAGCTGTGAAGTCAGTGCATTTGTTCTGAATGTCTCTTTATTATTAATGGCCCTTTCACCTGACTTTCTACATTTGTTTGAGCCAACATTGCTCTTACCTGCTGGCCGGCTCACTTAGATTGCTTTCATCCTCAGTTGCCTTAAAGGTGAAACTTGGTTCCAAATGTCTGCCAAAAGGTTAGTCTTAACTACTGTATTGATATTGGATTGAAATAGAAAATACTTGGGAAATATCTATGGCAAATGAAATAGTGAAACTCTCCTCTGACTTTGAAGGTATCACTTATTCTATCCAAAATGCTACCCCAAACATGACATCATAGGGCAAATTTCACTACAGATGTGAATTCACCAGGGCAAATATAGCACAAAGATGACAGAATGATTAAATTTAGACAAGTTTGACACCACGCTGTATTTAGTAAAAGCAAATTTTAAGTAAGATTTAAGTGGTGTGTTGCCTTTTTCTAGCTTTTTGCAAACGGGCAGATTTCACCCAGAGAGAATAAGCATAAAATTGGATCAATTTATTCTAACAGGGGAAAAAAAGTCATAAAAAGAAGATTAGTAAGGAAAACATGATGTCCATCTTGGAAAAATTATATGTAGAAAAAATACAATTTTTCTTTCACACATGAGTCAAAATAGGAATTCCTTATCTTTGGAAATGCCCTTAATTTCTTTAGTGTTTGGATGAAGAGATCTGTTCTTCTGTGGGCCACTCGCAAGTGTCTCATAATCTGAGATTTGTTTGAAATTTTATTTTCCTATGAATTTTAGAATACTTAACAATATTGCTGATGGAGAACTACTTATATTATCAAAGATGTTTATATAAAGCAAAAGTAACACTGCCAAAGAATTAATTAGCACCAGCGCTGCAGGTCACTGGAATGTGAAATGTAGGGCTCTAACAGCAAAATCAAGAGCTGAGCAAAATGAGATATTGGTTTAGCTTCAGCAGATTATTTTACAAAGAACTCCGTATCAAACAGCTACAATTTCATCTGCTTGTCTTTTCTTATTTATAGGGTACCTTTAGGAAGTTATTCCAGTCCTTCAAGAGAATTTGTAGAGAAATTCAGGACTCAGAAAACCGTGTATTACAATCAGTGTAATGGAGGGACGTTTTAAACTCAGTACAAAGTAACATTCAGATGATCTTGTTGCATGTGGATATATGTGTGGATGTTAGAGTAATATGAAGTACAGAGTATCAAGGTAATAATATGCCACATTAGGACAATTCATTTTATACATCCTAAAATAGAAATGTCTGAGGAATGAGAGATGGAGGTCAGAAAAAATTCATGAATGCTTCCACCTTATTTTCATAAATCAATGCCTTAGGCCCCACTGAGGCAGCTAAAAATACATTTCTCTTGCAGATGAAGGAGATTAGGAGGTGGGAAGGGGGGCATGTTGCCTTGCAAACATAGAGGATGTCAGCATTGTCATGAAAATTATGAACGCATTGTGTAGGTGTTACTGCACGAGGGATGCACTTTCCATTTTAGTGACATAGATAATAATAGTCTTTTATAATCCACTATATAGAATCTGAAATGTCACCTTTCAAACCTGTTATGTTCATGGTGCAGCCTCTAAATAGCTAATAGGGGAGAAGAGGTGAGATTGAATGGACTGAATGCATTCTCTTCACTGCTGTGCAAAACCTGTGGATTTCAGACAACAAACTGGTGATGAACTGGCACGCAGTGAATGCAACATTTTCTGATTCTAAGAACTATTGGCTTTTCTGAGTACTCTGTTCGGAGAAAACAGGATAACCGAGGTGAATGCATTTCACCCAGGATGTCAAAGTAGAAATCAGAATGACTTGCTTTGCTTTGGAAATACCTGCTTTCCAGTTTGTGGAGCAGGTCCAGAGACTGAAGTGACCACAAAGGTAGAAAATGCAGGCTGAAGTCAAGTAAATCCAGTCCAAAAACCTACTTAAATGCATGACTGTTCATCAGTTGCTTAAGTTAACTTAAGAGTGAGTGTAGACTGTGCTTGAGAGGTGAGAGCCTTTACATATTCATCATGGAGAAGCAAAGCCTGAACTCTAATGACTGGACCTTCATGGTACAAAAATTAACAAGACAAATAATGCAATGGGTGTCTGCTAATTGGAACAACTCTGTGGGTAGCCAGTTAAATGACTCTCTTCATGAGGAGAAAAAAATTCCAGAATAGCTTTGAAAATAACTAAATTGACATAAAACTGCAGACAAACTAAAAATTTTAAACGTAAGCATTTTATATGGTCCTTTTTTAGGCAATCTGCCTCCTATAACATATTCTGTGGAAGACGGAGGGTCAGTATACAGACAATACTCCAAGTACAGGGCAGAAAAGGTAAAGATGATTGCAGTCATTAAGCAGATCTTCATTTTTCTTCAATAGATGGGAACTTTGCAACTTCTAAAAGCAAAGGTTCCTTTTTCTAACTTGTTTGCCGTATGCAATTTTTCAGTTGCTACCTGATGGTTCCTGCATCAAAACATCTATGCTTCTGTGATCTGATACAAATGTTTTCTGTGCACAGACTATGGAAGTACTTCCACACTCACCAGACCTGATCCATATGTTCTAATGAATAGCACTGCCAACATCTACCATGATATATTTCCATATTCACTTAAGTGCTGAGTATCATATTGGTGTCTTCTACATAGCTTCTAAGGGAGGGCAGTATCAGTTAAGCTCCAAATACTTTTCCCATCCTTAAATAGTCCTACATGGTTTCACACTGAGATGACCACTAGAAAAACAGCTTCTTTCAAATATGTTCCATGGTCTGTAAGTAAACATATTTTGCAAAATTATCTGGTGCTCTAAAATGATTCTTTCCTAATGCTGCTGTCGTGCGAAGTATTCTTTCTACGGTGATGGAGCTGCAATTCAGCTATGTATCCCGAGTATGTGTTTTCATAATTATTTTTCTTATAATGTGTCATTATCATTTTCCACAATTTCCCTCTTGCTTTTTCAGCTCATCTGTGATGTATGTCCTGCTAACATAAAGGTCTTCAGCACAATTGTGCACTTTACCCTGCATGCTTTTGGATAGAGCTCACCCCACATTCATGCCTATGAATACAGGAACAGAAACTTCTCTCATAGACTGCTCTTTTCTGTTTAAATTGAGTTTATGTGGCAAGATTTTGGTAGCTGGAGGTGAGGAGGGAGTTGCAGGGGTGGTTTCTGTGAGATGACATCAGGAGCTACCCTCATGTCTGACAGAGTCAGTGTCGGGAGGCACCAGTGATGTTGGTAGTACCTCTGTGATACCATATTTAAGAAGGGGAAAAAAAGCCGTGCAACAATAGCCAGAAGAAAAGATCAAGAATATGTGAGAGAAACAACTCTGTGGACACCAAGGTCAGTGAAGAAGGAGGGGCAGAATGCGCTCCAGGTGCTGGAGCAGAGATTACCCTTTAGGCTGTGTTGAAGACAACGGTGAGGCAGGCTGTCCCCTGCAGCACATGGAGGTTGACAGTGGGGCAGATACCCACCTACTGCAGGATATGAAGGAGCTGCTGCCTGACCTCCATACTGGTGAATGTTTCCTCTGACAGAAGCTGCACCCTGTGGAAAGACTCTGCTGGACCAAGCTCCGAGCAGGACCTGTGGATCCATGGAGAGAGGACACCAGGCTGGAGCAGGTTTACTGGCAAGAGTTGTATCCCCTTTGGGGAACCACGTTGGAGCAGTCTGTTCTTGAAGGATATTGTGGCCAAAGGGTCCTACATTTTTGCCATAATAACCGTCTGCAGTGCTACAGACTGGTGGGAGAGTGGCTGGAGAGCAGCCTGACAGAGAGGGACCTGGGAGTGCTGGG
>NW_009693183.1:0-56657 GCF_000703405.1 Apaloderma vittatum | reverse complement strand
CCCTCCCCTCCTAGAAGAGAATAGTCTGGGTGATATGGGCACACAATTACTTCATTCTGAGGAGATGGTTCCTTTTGAAGCTTAAGGACAATTTTACATATGCAATTTCTATTCTTACTTTAGAAAAATATTCTCTTCTTGTTCTGGTAAAGGAAAAACCTCCCACATGGGATGTTGAGAAGGAAAAAAAATGGGTGCATGTGATGCCGACTGAGGAAGGTTACTAAGCTTTTACTGAATTCAACAGGGTGTTAAACGGCACCAAGAGTGGAATATGAGTCCAGACTAACCATGAAGAAATAAATAACATTGGACATGTCTGACTGAGGCCACAGATCTTCAGTTTAATTATAACAGCAGAATTCTAAAGCTGCAACATACGTATATCTACTAATGAGTAGCAGATCTGAGTAAAATTAATACAAAGGGAAGAAAGAAGGACAGGATTTTATCTGCAACTGTGCATGAAAAATGCTATTTATCTTTTCATTAGACAATACATTTTAGAAAGGCAGAATCAGAGTAATGACCTTTCAGATTTAATCTTTTTGCTCTTCTTAATAGTTTACAGAGTTTTCAGAGAATTCAGAGGAGCAGACTTTAATTATATTTTTTAAAGAGAGAACATGGCTAATGGCTGGCAAAATATAAACTAACCGTACCGGTGGGTATCACTGAGAGAGAAAAAAGAAACTTGTATTGTTAGTTAGACTGGAGAGAGGTTTAAGCATAATGATTCACAATTTAAATCTGGTTTCGTGCTAGTGGCCCCTCACCTGCTTCTCCTAACACAGTTTGAATGCATTTCAGAGCTAATTCAATATATCATTCACTCCAGCTTTTAATATGGGATAAAGCACTTGTTCAGTCGAATTCCATTTGTGACAGGGTAAGATAACAGCCCCAGAGGATGGTGGGTTTGTGCAGCCTTAAGGCTGCATCCACATGGTGTGACTCAGGGCAATTTCCCTTCCTGCCAGCCCATGATAATCATAGAATCATAGAATGGTTTGGGTTGGAAGGGACCTTAAAGATCACCTAGTTCCAACCCCACTGCCATGGGCAGGGACATCTCCCACTAGAGCAGGTTGCTCCATGCTCCATCCAGCCTGGCCTTAAGGAAACTTCCGAGAAAGTGCAAGAAACAACCACACCTTCCATAGGTTATCGCCTGGACTGGGAACAGAGGGGTCCTGACAGATGACAGATGCCATCCACATAGTTAGACAAACCTGAAGAGTGCAAGGGACTCACAGGATAACAGTGTGTGACAGTTGTTTGCAGAGAGAAGGATTGTAAAGAAGGGGCTTAAGTTTGGGTCTTTCATCTCCAGGCAGATTTTCTAGTTCATTCTATGCTCATAACAACCCTCTCACTCCCCTTAACATCCTGGCTTTGTTCCAGGGAAGAAATCTGGGCAAGTATAGTAGATGACAAAGACATTTACCTCTATGTATACCAGAAAAAAATCCATGCTCAGTCAACTCTAGGCTCACTGCACTATTCATCAGTGAAGTACATAGCTCAAATTTTGCCCAGAGCCTTTTATAATATTTTTTTTTGTCAACTACTGTGTGAAGAACGAAGTTAGCAGCACTCATTATTATTTTGTTCTGCTCTTATCTCCTGAGCCCTAAGCACTCAGGAGACCCCAGTTTTATCCCCACTTTCTCACAATCACAATAGGAAAAGAAATCCTGATACTGGCTGCTGGAAATACCTTTTTCTCATGTGGTTTCATAGCTGAAAGCCTGTGTGGACAGCCCTGTTCTTTCCACTTGTCTGTCACTGCTTGTAGCCACGATGTTAACAAGCGGCCATCTTCTGTACCACTCCTCTTACAGGAATTTGAATTCATTTTAGAAATTTATTTTCATTCCACACCTAATTTTCACTAGATTTATACCACTGCAGCCTTTTTCTTCTGGGCATGTAATTAGGCGGAGGGGGGAAAAGAATATTCATTTTTAATTACAGGATCATCCCCAAAACTTATAAGCACAGAATTTCTTTATGCTCGTATTTTCTAAACTAGGATCAGAAGCGTGAAGGTCTTAATCTGTGAGGTGCCATGCCCTATAGTCAAAACTAACCCAGGATACAAGCACCTACCCATAGAGGAGGTAAAACTATGTCACTAATTGCTTGTTGGATTGGATCAAGCACCTTTCAGCAACAGACCCTTGTGGGTATTTCTCTCCCAAAACGCACATGGCAAATGGAGCTGCCCTGGCTGTGAAAGAGTCAATTCCTTCCATGGTGAGGGGTCTCCACCTTATCAGTAATATGATCAGCTTTTAAAGAAGACAAGGCTGTGACAGACAAACAAGCTCCAGGGTTTCATTTTGCTATTCCTGGCATTTACCTGATATCCTGTAGGATGTGCTCGTGAATAATCGATTTGTACAAAAATAACATCCTTCGTCTTGGAAGTGCTTGTTTTCCCAGTGATATCAGCAAGAAAGTAGTTGTATTTTCATTTTAAACTCACTTCACCACAGCATGTATTAGACTTTACTGGAGAACCATGTAATCTCTTATTACTGAACTCTTTGTTTTTTCTCTCTCTGTTGCCTTCTGCTAAGTTTTGTTACGCTCTTCGCCATGTCATGTCTGAAATTAGACAGAAAACACTTTGGGAAAGCAAACAAATTATTTGATTTTTATCTGAGGATGCTCTGAGAGAACATAAAGCTCTTTCCAAAATAAAATAAAAACAACTGCAGCAGCAGCTGGAAATAAGGAGAAAATAACAATGCAATAAACATGCAGCAAGAGTGACCAGGTTTTTTAAGCCCTACAAGAACATATTTGGATGTAGCAATGCTTTTGCATGATAGCAGGAGACTTTTTAGCTATTTCACACATACTCAGAGAAAGTATTGATACCATAACTTTTCTGTCTATACTTAGATAAGATGTGCCTGTAGCATATAGAACTGGGAGGAATCCTACATACAGCCATTCTTTCCTGCTAGTGCTGCTTCCTACTTCTTCTCACCTCCATGGCTCAGAAGTAAAAATTAAGTCTCTAAATCAGTGCCATGATACAAATATTTTTGCTTGCCTTGAGGGGCCCAGGAGTATAGTTTAACTAACCCACCTCTCACCACCATGTGGGTCACACTGGAGTAGCATCAAGTGAAAAAAAGAAGCTTGGAAAGCAAAGGGAAGACTGAGTCTATGAAACAGAAAACAAAAGAATCGGCAAAAATGAACAAGAAAATGCATTTTATAGAATAAAGAGCAGGTGGAACATAGAGTGCAGAGGTGACAATTGTAAATAGCTATTATTTGGGGAGCAACACATAACAGTGAGAAGAGAGATTGCAAGAAATTGGAATTACATAACTGAAAATTATACAACATAAAAACATCATTTGTCATTTCAATCACAGGCCAATAAGGACCTAATACCAAATGCAATTTCAGCTGCTCTAGTTAGAGATATATGTAATAATCCTTATGAGAATACACATTTAAAAATTCTGTTAACTGTGATAGCATGAAAAAAATGTCAAATGCTGTAGCATTTCTCCTATATAGAGATATATATATCACCTGCCACTTTCAATCCTATTAAGTCCATTAAGTCCTTTCCAGCCTGTCATATTTACTCCACAACTTCAAGAAAGAGTTGGAAATTTACCACAAAGTATTTAAAAGTATGTCATGAACTTTAAGGTACTAGGGGAACAGGATGTCTTCCTCGTGAGGGGAAATGTGGAAACACAGTTGAGAGAATAAGAAGCTATATAGCATTTAGTGTTCTCTATAAAAAGAAGAATAGAGAGGGAAAGGAAAGAAGAGAAACAGAAGGGAGGGAAGAAATAAAGGAGAGGGAAGGGAAGGGAAGGGAAGGGAAGGGAAGGGAAGGGAAGGGAAGGGAAGGGAAGGGAAGGGAACATGTTGAAACCAACAAGCATTTTTTGTTTTGTTATTAGGGCAAGTAAAATGTAAGAAAAGAGGCTTCATACATGTGTTTGGGGGACGTATTTCCTTGGAAAGACAGACTTCTAAGGAAGTATGGATTTCCACAGTGATTCACCAAGAACTGAGTTATGCACCTGTAGACAAGCAGACCATTAGCAGAGAGTAGGCTTTTCACAGTTTTACAGTTGAAGGAATGACAAATGTAGCCAGAATATTTAAAAGAACGGGAAAGAGAAGAAGAGAAGAACAAGGAAAATAGACTATTTCTAAACATGATTGGAATACCACAGTTTGACTTCACAGAAAGCAGTAAGTATTTCAGGGTGACTACTTTGAAATTTTTTGTGTGTGCTTGTATAGTGTTGGTACATAAATATGAAATATTAATGATTAACAAGGAAATTATTAAAAATATTAAAGTAAATATTACCTTAACTTTAATAGATAATAATAATTTCAGGATCTAAGAAATGGGAAGGGGCATGGACCTTTTGAGTGCAGCTGTGAATGGGACGCTGTGGAAAAGAAGTGACTGAATTACACAGCAAGGATGAAGACTGTGCTTAACATTAGGATGTCTCTCAGTGGCATAGCAGTTTGACAGGAGGATGAGGGCCACTGTTCATCAGCAAAGCTGGAGGGATATGCTTGTGTAATACGTAGGATAGATACTACCGAATATTTCTGCAGCCCTAAGAATAGACAACATTTCTGTCAAAGCAAAGGGCTTGGCTCTCTAAAGGATTGATCTCCCTAACTTTCAGATACTTAACCCCTTGAACAGAACTGCAGCAGATGGCATTAACTGCTAGAGTCCTTCCTACAGTGATCAGGAAAAGCAAGTGCCACAAAAAGCCTAAAGAAGTCAAGCACGGGGAAATTTGCCAAGAAATATCTGTTTAGGGACTCACTCTCAATGTAAAACCATGTTCAAAAGGCTATTTATGTGTTACTTGTTCTTGGCCGAAAAATACAGTGTGAGAGGACTGGACCAAAAATAAGTGACAGTCTGCTCCTGCTTGAAGGCCCTGTGTAGGAGGTCGGTGAAAGAGAGGCTGAGGATTAGAATTAAGTTTTCAGGATCATTAGCATCCAGAAGTGGGAAGAGCATGGTGCTCTTCAAAAGGGTCAGCTGGAACCCTCACAGGATGTGAATCTACTCATGAGAGCAGTAGACAGGGACTTGGGATAGGGGCTTGGGTGTCCCTACAACTTCAGTCTTCGCATGCTTTTAGCACAGTTTAGACCTGTGATCACTAGCACCCTCACAATGTGCTACCATAGTGCTGAGGCCAAAGACTGTTCCCAGCAGATGGTAGGGCCAAGGTGCTTTGGAGAGGAGGATATGGGAAGAGCTTGATCATACTAGTCCCCTAGTTGCTCACTAGTATTTGCCTACCTTGTGATTATAAATGTCCTTTGCTAGAAGTGGCCTTTACTGGAGTCCTATACAATCATGATATCTTATTGAGTGTCTTAAAGTTCTTTCTGGGAGAACTATGCTTTCAGTTCTCAGGGCATCTTCAGTCTCCCACAGGGCTGTGCCTTGTGGTCTTATGAGTAACTTGCTCATGACTATTATTTTTTTTATTCTCCTATTCCTTACGACATTTGATGACAAACAACAAAGTAATGGGATGCTGGTAGTGGGATGTTTTGAAGCTGAGCTACTTATGTTTGAGATAATGAAGCAATTAGATTGCCTTTCCAGATCAAAACGTCCTGGAAAAAGAGAAAAATGAGGTTAAGTATCTAGTTCATGAAGGTGTCATTGTGTTTCAACTGAAGACATTTGCATGTTTCATATCAGCTAGAATTTGTTCTTATTTAAAGAAAATAATTTGACAAGTGGCTTTAACTTAATTTAGTCATCACATATGGTATTTTCACATTAAAAAAAGACTAATTAATAACAGCTGTTGTTTAAAACCAGCTACTTTACAGAAGTACATTTCTCCATAGATTTCCATAATGATTTTTACTATGACTAGAATAGGACACAAGTTAAATACCTATTTACTTTATTTCTTGATAGACTAAGCTTCATTTGAGCTGTTCCAGTCTATTATGCAAATTGTAGCATATTAAACAAAATTTATTGATACTTATTTATTTGGAAGATGACAGCATCTCCTATTAGCTACTTAAAGCCAGACCAACAGCTGAAAAATGTTAGTATGAAAGCTATAAAAAAAAAAATCTTGCAAATCAAAAGAATCCTGCTTATTTGCTGAAATTTTACACTGAACACGATCTTTATCACGTCAACCTACAAATAAAAATTGTGTTAGTGAGTAATTAAAGCAAGGGACAAAGTCAGGAAGTCAGAACTACAATATTCTATTCCCAGTTCAGCTACTGACTCACAGTGTGATTTTGCTCATTTACCACCTATAAAATGGAAAATGTGATAATGATAATGACAGGGATAATAATACCTACATAAAAGAAGCACTAGGTGTTTTAACGTTTGGAGAGAGCTTTGCAATAGAGCTGCTATATAAATGCGAAGTATAATTAACAAGGGACCACAAGCTTGCACAATTTCTACATTCTTTGGGCTTTTAAAATTAAAGACAAGTGAACTCTGTATATCTGAGAGATCACAGCTCCTCTGTTTTAAGAGCTTATTTGGGAAATCATTATGTTTCACAGTTGCCATTACCTTGTATTGGACTCAGGCTTTTAAGAAGACCTAACTATTTATCAGTCATTAACGTGAGAAACTTTAAAGGCAGTTCAGAATAAAATCTCATCTCTGTGACTACTGGCTACAGCATCTCTTGTATTCTCTTTGTTGCAGATATGTGTAACAATGCATTTATATGAAAAGCAGGAGAACATGAGCATTTGAACAAGGAGAAGAGGTTCAGAGTGCTTTAGTGAAAGCTGAATTCCTGAGGCATGGGTGAACTTAAAGATTTTCTATACTCTCAACGTACCCTGCCAAAGTGTCTGAAAATGGTAAAATATAACCCCAACAGTCATTTTCCTGACCAGTTCAGATGTCTACTTTGAGCACAATGATATTTCCTCTGCTTGTTGAAAGCCTTCAATAACAATGGATTACCTTAGTACAAAAACCTAGTAAAATATGGATAAAATACTCTGGAAAGGTGAAGTCTTCCTTGCTGAAATACAAATGAAGCAGCTTTGGAAAGGTAATATAAGCAAGAAAAGATAGAATAATAATAAAAAGCAAATGTACGGATTACAGAACTTTGGAGACCACAGCACAATATTGCTCTGCAAAACAGATCAAAGGCATATGCAAAGGCGCAATGAACTTTTTTTTTATATAATCAACTAGATTTTTTAGACAAAGTAAATCAGCTAAAAAAAGAACAGTCTGCAAGTAATCTTTGTGTGCAAACAAATGATTAGTGCAGAGGAGCAGCAAAAACATCTTCTACTAATAGCTTGTTTTGTAGGAAAAAATTAGGACTAGATTTGTGTAAAGCTGGCAGATTACAGGAGGATAAGCAGTGAAGAGATGTTAAAAGCATTTGTATAAGCATACATTATTCCAAAAGATTTTCCAGTGGGTGACATTACAAATCCATTTCTATTTTTCTCAAAACCACAGCAAATTCTTAGATCATCATGGAATGGAAAATGTTTTAAGTCAAGGTCATAAGAATTCTGCTTGATTCTTCTAATCTATTTACATTTCATTATTATTAATTATGTATTTCATTATTATTAATTATGTTACAATGTTAAAAATCCTCATCAAGTCAATATCATGATACTAAACATTAAAGAGGGATCATACTCTACAATAACACAAATCCACTAAAGAACCAGCAAGGTAAAGCAATTTAGTTGAAGACACAGAAACGATCAGTGGCAGAAGAGCAGCCCCTGGATTGCAGCATCTGTGATGTAAATATGGTGTATAAAGCCAATGCTTGCAGCATAAATTGGTAGGGCAGCCCAAACCTAGAAAAGTTTCTAAAGCTGTGGATATTTTGCAACCAGTCTAGCTGCTGTGCGGCGTTAGCTCTCATTGCTCCGCTCACATCTGGAGAGTCGGGTCGCTGGAGTAGCATCCTCCTTGTTTCACAAGAGTGAATGGGTGAGCTGGCAGGGCAGAGGTACATCTCTGTGCAGTTATTTAATATTTCAGAGGTGAAGAATAGTTTAGCTGGTGACAGGGAATAAATACATGGGGCCCAAGGAGAGTTAGAGGGAAGGAAGAACAGGATGGGCAGCAAGCACAGCTCTTGGTATTGCAAGATTTCTCCCTGCTGAAAGATTTCATTTTGGAACAGAGAGAGTCCAGAAAAACCCTCACATTTGTGTAGAAGAGAACACACAGAGAACACTGCAGCTTTCCTCTTTAAACAAATAATTTAATAAATCCAAATGCTATTGGGTAATGGCCATGTGTCACAGAATGGCAAAGATCAGGAGGAAATATATTTTATGGAGATATCATTCTATAGCTGCCTGTTGTAGTTGTTGCTGAACATCTATCTGAACTGCCCAGCACCAGTCTTAGCAACAGGCTAGGTATTGCATAGATGGGGCTTGTTTTTCTGTTCTTAATTGAGCAGAAAGTACTGCATGTCTATGATTTGTTAGCAACATTACCAGGGAGCAGGATCTTGGGAGAGCTTTCTGAGGACAGCAGATGGGATAAACTCAGAATGAATGGACGTAAAACATGAAATCTAAAAGAACAAAACTTTTGTGGATATAAAAGAGACATTTGCAATGCTGTTCTAAACACAATGTTTGCCAAGATTTTTGCCCATGGATGAGTGAGGGCTATGGAAAAATGTGAGAATGTCCAGTTTACTACGTTAAGAGCAGCAATTCCCTTATTTGTGCCTGAGATAAGAGTTCATGTCATTTTCTCCTCAAAACTCCTTTGCCATTTTTATTTTTTTTTGCATTAAAATAATTTTGATGGGTGTTTCTTTTAACAACAGGAAATCTTTTCTTTGCTTTCAGAGATGATCCAGAAACACAGAGAAGGGTTGCAATGAAGGCTACAGAGACTGCTGTTAGGCCATGTCACATGATTCTTTCATGCTGTATTGATCTTGGCATTGCTCCTCTCAGCTCAGAAAATGGCAGATTTCCTTTTATTCAGCCTCACCTTGCCATGACCCACCTTGTCTAGGAAAAGCTGTGTAGGAGGCACAGAAGTATCAGTGTCAATGGTTCGTTTGTGAGGATGGCTGAGCAGCATCCAAACAAGAATAGTCAATATTTTATGAAAAAAGCCTTACACAAGATTCATCTCCCCTTCTTTCTACACAGGCTGGTGGTTTCCTTTTACCTTATTACAGCTCAGTCAATTGTTGCTCTTCTTGCTGCAAGCCTCATTCACCTTTTTCCTAGTGTCCTCAGCAGTCAGCTGGCCTGACTATTCCCATCCTCCTTTTCAGAGCCACTACCAAGTCTCCCTGGGAGTTTCCAGACCCTGTGTCTGAACCCAAATTCCTGCAGTGTGAATGGGAGAGCTGTGTAGGCTGGGTGCGTCATGTGTCCTTCACTGGATCTCACACATGCTCCAGTGATAATCTCTCCACTCTGAAAATTTTTTACCTGAAGCCTTGGATACAATTCAGATTTGTTGAGCTGTAGAAGACTAAGGTCTGTGATTCCAAGACAGCAGAGTCAGATTAAATTACACTAGGGCACACAAATCATGAAAATAGCATATATGCACTCAAGGGAATATTAATGTTTTTCCAGCTGAACAATGCATGCATGATATTGTATTTTATATATGGTCTGGTCTAGGTGAAAAATGTATTAAAATGCTGATATCCAAGATAAAGAATTGAAAGCATTAGCTACACAATTTCAGATTCCCATTCTGGCCAGCTGAAATGCATTGTTAGCTTCTTGTCAGGTATTGATGCCAGCTGCCTGGGGGGCTGCCCAGCCTCCAATGCACCTCTTCCACCTTTAATTACCATTGCAGCTACGGAAAAACCATTTGGCATATTTCTGCATAAGTGACTAAGGACTCTGAGGATGTTCACTCATGTGTCCTTTAATAACTTTCTTTATTCTCTGAAAACTAAGTTACTTCTCTCCTTTTTAGTTCTTTGAAGATGTGTCCTGGTGATCTGTTCTGGCTTTTATTTTCTTCCCTCAATGACCTCTCTGGTTTCCGAGCTGCTGTCCTGCCACAAGATCAAGATTTCAAATAATAAACACAGTTTGCACCACCATATTCTGATTTCTCCATCTTTGCTTTGCACTGCCTGCTCATCCCTCATATCCTAAACATAAGGCAGATTTCTCAGCATCTTCAACTTACTTCCTTTATGGATGGTATTTCTCAGGTTGTCAGTTCCACATCATCTCCAAATCCTCGCATCTTGTTCTACATTTCCTTCTGTAAGATAACTGCTATCTCCTATATATAGCAGAAACAGAACAGGCTCAACATATTGCCACATGTCACTCTTATCCTGCTCTCTCTCTCTACCACTCTGTCCCATTTACCATCTCTGGTTTCTGTTAGCAAACCAACTGAGCATTTCATCATCAGAGTTCATTTGTTAAGCTTGCAGATTACTCTCTCAGTGGGCACTGAAAGCTGTCCAGAAATCCTTGTGAAGGATGCTCACACATTCACCCTCTTCTATTCTCAGTTTTGCCACCTGAGAGGGTTTAATCAAGATGGCTAGGTTTGAACTTTTTATATCTGCCCATGCTGAGAGTCTCTAACTAATCTGTGTCTGTCCAAGTGTTTGCTTTGTCCCTCACCAGCTTTCCCAAGTCTTAGAATGAAAGCCAGGGAAAGGGTCTGTAGTTACCTTTCCTTTGAATTTTTTTTTTATTTGAGAAGCCAAAGTAGGTATCTCTGTTCTCTAAGTGCAGCAGGCTCAATCTTTGGCTGGCATCAGATCAATAGAGCGGCACTGTTTTTAGCCCAGTGAAAGTTTTCTGTGTCTTCGGCTCCTAGTACACCTATCACTGTATAATCCGAGATCTGTGAACAGCTCACAGCACTTTAACAAGGTACCACTTCTTACTGAGCGTACACATGCTCCTTGCTGAGCTGAAAACCAACATGTACCAGCTTCAGTTCTGTGAAGGTGGTTTAAGTTAACACATTTTTTATCTTACAGAGCATGCACACACACATTTATGAAGCCTCAGCAAATGAACTCTAATTAAGTCGCAGGACCCAATCACTTTCAGTTAGTGTCTGTATTTTATGAGTACCCTGTCTCTTTTATTTCCATTAGAAAATTTAAGTCCAGTGCCAAAGTGCTCCTTTGGAGTTTTGGTTGTCTCTCTCTGCATTTCTAAAACTCAGTCTTCATAGATTTTAACCACTGCAGGCTTCTTGCAACACACATGGCAGACAGCATGAGTCCTCTGTTTTGCTTCGGTTTTAATACACTGCTCTCATACAGTTTTCTTAGTAAAACCTTTTACCTTAGGCTACTGGAAGATACAGATGAGCGTTCTCTCTGAAGCACCAAATTCATACTTGACTGTGATGCGGAGGTGACAGGAACAGGGCAGATATCTTAGCTGCCTCTTCTGTCTGCATAGGTCAGAAATTCTATAGGTGGTTGTCTGTAATGGAATTACAAAACATGACCACTGTATGTCAATTAGGATGTGTACTTAGATCATGTGAGGGTTTTTTTCTGTTGTAGATGAGGCCTTATTTTTCTCTCAGGAAATCTTAGGAGTGCTGAGATAATACAAGGACCCTTGTTCTCTGCCCCTTCTTCTCCTAGGTGCAGTCTGAAGGAGACTGCTTGGCAAACATACACGATCACATTGTGGATGCCCACAGAATATTCTGTAAACAGGATCTTCTTCGTGACTGGAAAACAAATCAGGCAGTGCCCTAAGGGCAGAGCGAGGGAGAGGGATGCTGTTTGGCCTCTCCCAGTCTGACCTTGCTGGAGATGAATTTGGTTTTCAGGCATCTCGGTGTGAGGCCTGGATGCTCAGAGCAAAGCCTCTGGCTAAAACGAAGAGACAAATGGTTGAACACCCACCAACTCAGCTCAGACAAACATTTCCAGGAATTCTAAGCTGTGGAACATTTATTATATACTAGGTAACAGGATTTTCATCTTCCTTATTCTGGGAACCACATTAACTCTCTTGGTAATGCTCAGGTCCACATTCTGATAGTCATTTTACCTGAAACAATTTATCCTTGTTCTAGTCACTGGCCTCTGTTAGATTTCGGACATTTGATGGGATTTACTGGGAAACATAATCCTGTCAGGAGATCATGCTGCCTGTTGATTTTCCCTACAGAATTTTTGGAGTCTCCCTCTACACATGTACACATGTGATCCCAGTTATCTGCATTTAAAGCTACTTCTGAAGGTTCTTCATTTACTCACAATCCTCTAGCTGTTTTCTTATTTGGTTGAATCAGTGTTCGTATTTGTGGAGCTTGAAATATTTTTACCACTTTTGTTTCCACTTCTGTTCATAATTTGGAAGGTACTTCCAAATGTTCATTTTATAACCTTCTGCTATACAGCCATCTTAGGATATATCTTGTTTTATGCATTGTTGTTTATAATCTCTTTGGAAGCTTAAACTTCAATATATTTGCTGACCAAAATGCACTTATTCCTGATTATAAAATACGTATTGTCTTATGATACTAGGATTACTCACATCTGTTGGGCTCTAAGCAACTTAGCAAGATTAAAGGAGGAATCAGATTGTTATTTGCACAAGAAGTATAGCTAGGGCTATAACAGTTAATGCTAACAACATTAGCAGGGGGGGATGTTAAATGTCACGTCTTAAAAGAATCTAGCTTTCAGAGATTAGAATAATAGCAAATGTGTGGGCCATACGATCTGCCTACTGCGTAGTTCATAATGCTTACCTCTGAATCACCTTGTACCAGTGACTGCTGGAGACTGACAGTAGGTCTGATCCCTGTTTAGAACTTTTGTTAGGATCCAGCTACCTCTTTAGGGAAAGCAGCATATCCAAAAACACAGAAGCAGTGCAAGCAACTTATGTTCTTGTTGCACCTTGCTCCCTATCCCACAGTACAATCCACTGAGCTGGAAGTCTGCTGGCACAAATGGGTCAGAAAAAACTCCCAAGTGGGCTGCCAGGCTAAAGTAGGGTCTGTGTATGTCCCTCTATTTCTGTTGCAAAGATGCCTGTGATTAACACAATAGCCAAGAGAGTTTATTTCTGATTTGGGAGGAGACCTTGGAACTGCCAACTGATAATGCAAAGGAAATGTTATAGCCAGTTAGTTAACTTCCTTTGACCTTGGTTTCAACACAGAGGAAAATATCTGGGTATGATCAGTCAAAAATTTCCTCAAATTCTGCTTTGGTCTTCTTTTGATCATACACTTGCCAGGAAAAATCAACTGGCTGCAGAAGGAGGAAACAGACGCAATGAACCAGAGGTGGACAAGACATTGGATGGATTCTTGTTAAAAAGTAGTTTAATTCAGATAAATAGATACAGGTATATACATAGGTGTGAGTGGAAATAAACATTGTCATTTGGAAGACCATGGACACAAAAGATTATATTTTCTAGTATTTTTGAAAGCCAAGGCTCTAGCCTGCCTGGTTCACAGTCAGTGATATATTTAGATAACATTGTTGGAGTGGGTAATTTCCTTAGCTGCATGCCATGTACTTCCCACATCAGGGTACAACTGAGCAAGACACAAATCCACTTCTGAGTGATCAAACCTTAGGACACAAAGTAAAGCCACCATTTCTCCATCCTAGCTAAAGCCACTGTTAAATGTGGCTTCTCACTCTGACACTACCAGTGAGCTCAGTAGTGGTTAACTGCATTTTTTGCTGCTATACTTTGTGGGACACTAGAAAGAAAAAATAATTTAGTAATAACCATAGGTTTTCTTGGTTAGATGGTGAGGTTAAATGAGAAGCCATGGCTCAGAGAACTTGTCTCTCATGCCTAGAACCCACAGACCCAAAACAAAACATGACATGTTTAGAGATACATAACCTCAGTAAAACCTAAGCCCCTGTTCTTTCCCAGCTGCAGCTTGCACAGCAGTGGACATCAGTGCAAATCTCTGCTCAGCACCACCAGGCAAAAATGACAACAAAGCAGATGGCTGAGTTGCTTACACTGGAAGTCATTTTGCGGGATAAACCTTGTTTTCCAAAGTAAATCTTTTTTTCTCAGATGAGTACTCAGATGAGTCCAAAACATCCCAGATTAGGATTCTAGGATATGTAGCTCTGGATGAACTTGCTCTCCAGGCCTTCTACTACTTCTTTTAGGAGAGGAGAAGAGTGTTCTTCTAAATGCATTGAAGTACATACTAGTCTAAACCAGCTCAGGGAGTCAACTGTGTCTCCTAGACAGCTTCACCTCCCTACCTCAAAGCAACCTTATTTTACTTTCCAGATGGCTGGGCTAAGATCTTACACTGAAAATTAGGTTGTGTTTGCTGCTGTCTGGTAGTGACCAAATGTACGACGTAACTGGAAAATATTTATATTGCTTATGTGGTGGTAAGATTCAAAGTAATGTCAGAAATATTGTCTAATTTACTTTTCAAACATGCATACCACTGCATATTATGTCAGGAAGAAATTATGGGGCAACTCTAGCAGTGTTTAAACTAAGCATACCGTGGTCATTTATATCTATATCTTCTGCTATAGGCACATAGGGATAAGACATTTATACTCTGGTAGCACATCTTTTGGGGACTTTAGGCACTTCACTTGATGAAAAGCAATTGGTCATGACATATCAAAACCAAAGATACTTAGAAAACAAACATAATACAACTCATTCTTTCTGAATTCTCTGAAACCTACTGCAACAGTCATCCTAAATTGTTTTGCAAAGTCTTGAGCTTTAGAAGCAGCAGTGATGGCCACACTGCTCCACATCTCCTGCACCATCCTGTGCTTGCAAGGTACTAAAGAGGGGAAAGAGGCAATTGTTCCCTTATCTGCCCTTCTCTCAAGACTGAACAGAAAAGCAAATGTGGCACTGTCTCAGCACTCATAAAAGAAAGAAGACAGATCTTTCTAATTACAATGCTTTATATTTAGCTTCTAACCCTGGCAAAAACAATAGAAAAAGTCTTAAGAAATAGTCACTTCATTTGCAGAGAATAATGCCATGATGAGCAATAAGAGGCAGGATTTACAAAGAATAGATCTTTTCTGACAAAGCTAACACTATTTTATGGAATTACTGAATTATTGGAAGAATGGAATAAAATAACTGTAATGCTCTTGGATTTAAGCCATATTTTCTTGAACAATTGTTCTGGTCATTCTCACCCTCAAAGCCAGGAAGCTACACCGACACGAAATTGGAGAACATGAGAATAGAAGGTTTCTTCTTATGTCTCATGAAAACATCCTTAAAAAGCTCAAGTGAACCTGCTGGTGCAAAAAAAAAAAATTCCTCATTTGGCCTGAAGTCTGGAATGAAGGACCAAAACAAGGCTAGCAAATACATGGTAAAATACCAGTTTATAGGGGGAAGAGGTAAATATTTAAGGATCAGTCTTGAGTCTTGCCTCTTTTAATACTTCCAGTAATGTGTTAGAAAGAGAAGTAAACAATATATTAATGAAATTCATCTGTGGTCCTAAGTTGAGAAGAGACAAATAAAACAGGGAGGCTAGAAATATAGGACAGAGGGATTAGAGTAATTAGTTATATGGTCCAAAACCAACAAAATGAGAATCACCTTGGAAAAATGCAGTGAGGAACATGAGCATAAGAGAAAGGAGAACATGGAGGATGATTCCTGTCATAAAATTGATAAGAAGTAAGAGGATAAAACCTAGCAAGTTGCTTTCAAGCTTCTAAGAAATGTGGTGTAGAAAAGTTGGTGTAAGTTATATGTGTATGGGCAAAGATGCAGAAACACAGAGCAGCAAGAATCACTCTTTGCAAGACTGAGGTGTAATATATGGGAAATACTATTTCATTTCGAGTGAGATTTTTGCAGATCACAGAGGAGTTCAAAGAACCACAGCATAAATAAAAGCTCTAGGGGACCTGGTACCCAAGGAGTGATTAAATTAGAAATTAATAGGGTTAGCAGTGACCAAGAACGTGATGCAAACCTTGAAAAGTTGTAATCAGCAAGCAAGAAAACAATTATAAAAGAGGCAGGAATGGGGGAAAAAAATCATCAAGAAAAGGTTTGCAGGGTGGACCTAGAGGTCTTTTATCTCTGGGTCAATCTCACAATAGGTAAAACAGACATAACAGCTACATGGCTTGTAGAGATCCATGCCAGCCTCAGGTTGCTGAGTCTTCCTGTTTTCCTCACTCTTTTGGTTGTACCTTGAGCTCAGTTCTTAATGTCCCGGCTCTTCCTCCTATTGCCCTGGCCTTGTTCCCAGTCAGCTTTCTTGGCTTTGAGCCAGGTGCGTATATTCTTTGTTTGAGATACTATCCTATAATGTGGAGGTCAAATCTCACTCCCACAAGGACCTATTTCCACAGTACCTATTCCCCTTCCAGCAACACACTACTTAGAGCAGTTTTTGCACTGAAATTACTACAAGCTCTCAAGAGATTTTTCTGGGTATTTCTCATATAGACCTCATAGAGATTCTCTCCAAACCTATTTCCAGCACGAAAGGAGGTGCAGGATTTGTGGGTAAAATTGTGTTCTTAATGAAATAAGGAATGGTAGTCTAGTGAAAAGAAATGATTGAAACCCTAGAATGATATTAAAATCTCTCTGAGAATGTGCTGAGGAAACAGGGAAATTATAGTGTTTGCCATAAGTCAGTAAACATAAGGGCTGGCACTAGAACAGGTGACCAAAAGCATCTACGTGGAGCCAAGGCCGAAGTAGGCATGGAGAATTTTCTAAAAGATTAGGACTAGCATTGGTAGGAAATGTTAAGAAAGATGAATGAAATGCTCAGATATTATTCCATCTTACTCCATTTCTCTTGAGAGACAGCTTTATAGCCATAGTACACACAAAGGGTCAGATATTTCATCTCCTGCAGAAACCCCAAGAAGGTTCCCTCAAACATTTTCTCTCTGGAAATCTCTCTCTACATTCATAATCCGCCTTTTATAGAATGAATTTTAATAAGTGTCTTTTTTTCTTTTGTTCCCCCTGATTGCTTCAGTTCTATTGTGGCTTTGCCTTTGTTTTAATTTTCATGTTCTTTCCATTCTACTGCATTATGAATTCTGATTTTACTTGCTGAAAGTTAGAACTACTGTACATATATTTAGAATACATGGGGGTGTATGTGGATACAGATATTAATAGATACATGAGCATCACATAGCTCTCATTACTGTTCCAATATTATCAATTTTATTCACCATATGTCAAGCTATACAGTTCTCACCTTCAGTAACTTCAGATGGCTGTTTGCACATGGTCCAAAAAGAGACGTACAAATATCTCTATTCAAGATACACTTTGATTATGTTTGTTGTCTCATATGTGATACGAAGAACCTGGTAATAAAACAGTCTCAAACTAATGTGACTGCAGCTTGCCTCGAAAAGGGAATTTCATGATAACTAGACCAGTATTAGCCTAAAGCTGTTTTATTACATTCATACAATGAGCAAAGACATAAGCATGAACAATCAGGGTGGGGGGGAATCTCATCCTGCTAGTTGGAGAGAATTCATGTTTATTTTCATTCTGTAGCATTTGTTCTTATTTTTACCTCTTAAGGCCAGGAGAAAAAATGGTCTAGTGTTGTCCAGTATTTTGTAAATGATAGCATTTGAATACTTTCTTCTGTATGAATGATTGATGTCCATAAAACTAGAACATCTTGTATTTTAAAACTTCATTTTACATGAAGATGCTGAACAAAACACAACCTACTGCCATGATAAGCAGGAACTAGTATTTCCAGAATTCAGCTCCACAAGTAACAGGAAGTTAAAAAGGAGAATAAATTCCCTTTTTGATATCATCCAAAATCTTGTAGCCAGATACTGTGTTCCTCTATTCACTGCACTTTCAGCTCCATTTTCTATGGTATTGTAATCATTCCTTTCTAAAGCTCAAATCGGATAAAATCAGCCCCTAGGGAACATCTCCAGAGAAGAGGATATGGTGGATGCATTGAGAAAAGAGGATTCCCCCGTACCATCACGAAGGGTCGTAAAAGGAGGGAGGGACCAGCAGCATTTAATCCATATCCTCCAGCACCAGCATATACATACCCGTGCTCTGCAGGATGCAACCACAGTCATGTATCGTCCCCATTAAGATCCAGGCTGAATATCTCTGATTGTCATGGAGACTGTTCTGAAGTCTTGCTGTGCTTCATCATCAGCAGCAGCAGCAAAGAGGACAATGGTACTTGGTCTTAAGTAGCTGGAAAGAAAGCAACAAAGCACAGGGAGAAACGGAAGGAGCTGTGACTGAAAGGGATATGAGTACAAGACACACTTCAAACTATTGCAGAGGACTAGAGGTATATGGTAGAGCAACCTTCCAGCTACTCTGGTACATTTATGCCCTCGTATTTTTGCATAGTTTCAAATAATTGTGTCTTCAGGATGAACACAGGAAGAGCATTTTCAAGTATAGCACGATTCTCCTTCCTCTTTCCCCTCCCTCCTAGCTGAGATGCTGGGGTGTTTTTGATTAAATGTGTTAATTAGGAAACTATTTAGTTTATGATGTCTTGTCTGTTTTTCCATTCCTGTGGGTGTTGTAAACAGACAGAGTATTGGAGCAAGTGTTATACAGTGACTTGGAACAAGAGGCAGACAGAGACCCAGATAAGGGAAAGGTGTTAATAGAGTTGATTTTTTGCAAGACCTGAGGCAAATAAACAATTTGCAGAAGAGTGAGGAGACAGTTATGTGTCAAATAGCAACATTGCTAAGAATTGCAATTTACAGGCATCCATAAGCTATTCTCAAGTCAGGTCAGAAATGGGAGTAAAAGAAATGAGAGTAAAAGGTGGAACTGCGCAACATAAAATACAAATTAGTACAAAACAACTGGTATTAATCACTTCTTGGAAAAAGGAGTCATCAGAAAAACTTTCAAAGTAAGAGTGGTTAGTAAAATAATTAGAAGTATAAACTTCTAAAAAACAATTTGTCAGTTATCTACCTGTCAAGATTTATACTCACATTACCACAAAAATCACAACACCTCTCCAAGGACTGGGCAAAAACATTACAAGTGATACCAGTGTTGTGATCTGAATCAGTACTTTGAAAATGTGAAGTACGCCATCATTCTCAAAGTGGTTACAATGAAATCAGAGAAATAGTATAGGAAAAAATGCTTCCCCTACCTTCTTTGACAGCATTTAGAGTAAACTTGCTGTAGGAAGGAGATCCACTGTGGAACAGACCAATACACTGGAAAATCACTGAGTAAAAATGAAATATTTTCCTTTGAAAATAAAGTGGGAAAGTTTCATGAGCACATACACAATCTCATGGCAACAAACAAGGCAGGTCTCAAAACTCTTGGGAACATCCTAGGCAAATGTCCACACATGAAAACTTCATTGGCTGATCTTAAAGTTGCAAAAGTACAATTCTTTGAGGGGAGAAAATTCCTGTAAGAGATCTTTCTGAAGGAAAACTTGGAGGTCCAGAAGCATATGATAAAGCAACAGTTGCTAATGTCTGCTAAAAGAAAAAAACAGCAGAACTTATGAGAGAGAAAGTGACAACATAGTGAAGTTTCTAAGAAAACTGGTCAAGGCAGCCTGCACAAAACCAACAACTTGCAGGCATTACCTGTGACCTGGAAAAATAGTTGACTGTGGGCAAAGCAAAAGGAAAATAAGACAAAGACAATTTAGGTGCTGCCTATGAGTCTAGGAACCATATGGGACATGTGTGTGAACATCTCAACTCAGGATGCTGAAACCGCTGGGGCAGAAATCCCTGTTTGTGCTCCCAATGACCACCACAACCAGCAAAACACCACCCATGCCAGCACAAGTACCGAGTGGCACTGTGTTGTGCCTGTGCTTATGTGCGATACTTAATTCAGCTGAGAGAGAAAATCCGCCTAATGAGCAGACGGCTTATGATAAGGTCTGCTGCCTTGAGCAGAAACGCTCCAGTTGGTATCTGCAGACTTCTGCTCTTTGCAGGACAAGTGTGTTTTATTGTGCACAGACAGAGAGAAAATGTAGGTAAGAAGCGGTTCTAGAATGCTGGATTTTGCACTCTCTGTTTTCCTTTCTCTGTATTTTAAAGCAGGTTGTAATGTTTGAAAATTCAGGAGCTTGTTTATTTAACACTTTTCTGTGTGGGTTTCCATCTCTGGGAGCACTGCCTTTGAAGACACTGCAGATCACAGAGTACAGTGGGGCAGGAAGAAAGACTTTATGTGAGAGGGTCAATTTTCCAAGTGAGATATTTAATTTAATTCCGAGACCGATTTCTCTTTATGGGCCTCTTCCAAAGAGGACATTTTTCTACATATACCAGGACACAAATCCCTCTATTTTTTCTCATACATACAAGATGCCCAGGGAAACAAATAGCAGTTTTAATTTTGAGAGTCGAATCATTGTGCTACAAATTACACAATGAATTGCCTTTACTATATCGTGCATAACTTTTTTTCAGCCAGCCAGTTACCTGGTTTCAGGTTTCATTCAGTTAACAGCAGTATAATTCCCTCTGTCTCTCATGGACAGAATTACATTGGTTTGCACGTCAGAGATCTGTGTGGTGGATGACACCCAAGAATATTGTGAAACCTGAATACCTACCCCTCTGTTCTGAAGCTTTTTGACCGAAGTACAGAGACTGCAGCCATTTTGTTCTCAAACATCACTGCAGCTTGCCAGGCAGACGACACATCACCCACGTGGGAGGGGAGAGGGCTGGTTGCAGCATTCATTAATATCAGATAAAATCTGGTTCAAGACAAAAAAAAAAAATTCTATTCTCTCTATTCACAAAATGTAACTGCTCAGACAGAAGATGATCGTGTTAATAAACATTTTGGGCATTTCCAATGTCATGGTGATAAAGTTGTTCCTCCTGGGAAAGGCTCACAAGGCTTGACAGCTCAACAAATGACCTCTTCACGCAAACCTGTAGCTAACAGCTGCTCCTAGGACAGGTCCAATAGATATACAACATGGAAAAATCAGTACTGACCTTCTGCCTACATCTGCACATGTCCCACAGTGCTGTTAGGACCTCAGAAGCACCGTTACCAGCATTCAATTCCCAGATCATTCAGTGACGGACAACACGAGGCAGCTGCTAGAGCCCAAGCAAATCCACATGGAGCAGACATCAGCAGCAAGATAGTGAAAAAGACAAAATAAAGCTGATCAGAGTGAGATTTGTATGTGAGTAATGTGAGAAACTTCTCGCCACTGACTAGACACAAAAAATACCAAGGATTTTGTGGGGTTTGCCTTGAATTTTTCTGAGAAAATCAGTCATTGAGAAAATCAGTTTTCTTATGCATTAAAAACCCTACTTTTCCAGGTACAGCAAAGTTCAAGCTCTGCTTGGCTCTGACATTTCTTCAGACAAGGATAATACATGTCCCTCCCTTGGTGAAATACTCTAAGAAAAAAAATCTTAACTTTGTCCCAAATTGAGCAGTTTTGAACCAGTTCCCTTCAGGTACTTACACAGCCTGGAGGTGCCTCCTACAGCCTGTGCCAGCTAAGGGCTGCTCAGGCTTCATGTCCTTCTATGCATATGGCTAAATGCATACACATTCCAGGAAAGAGAGATGACTGAATCTAGTGACAGGGACCTAGAAGGAGATGCATTAATCATCAGCCTAGAGAGATACACAGAGCGTTGTTCCCAGAAATGCAAAAGCTTTTAGAAGCTTTTCTATACTGAAGGCAACAGTAATTACATTCCTACCTCCAGCACGGTTTGGAAAGGGACTGATTCTCCGCTGTAGTGCCTTGGGGCAATACAACAAAAGCAAATAAATGTGAAGAATCCTGGTTTTCCTCTTCAGCATGCACCGCACACACTGGCTGCTCAGCACAACTCCTTTCAAAACCAATGGAAGATCTACTGATTGACTCAGGAAGGATGAGTGCTTTGTTTCCATAAAACATCCATAGAAAGTAAATATCACTGTCCATGCTCAGCAAAATGGGAGATGAGCAAGGCAAAATCTGGTGTCGTCCCACTGTCATCAGCAAGGCTGGAAAAGGAAGGCAAAACCCTCTAGAGCCTGGCCAAGCTGGGGACTGGTTCCCAGTGCTGGGGACCAACACTCCTCCTCACCACAGCCAGACTGTCCCTGGCACTTCCACTTTCCTGACCATTGTCACTGGGTTTGCATGATTCCCCCTTGGCTCTGGCATTTATAGATGGTTGCTTGGTTTGGACAATCAGGTTGTGACTCTCTGGCAGGTGCCAGACTTTCCCTTCCAATGTCTGCACAACAAATTCTTGAAAGCAAAAGTGAAAGGCTGCTTTGCAAAGTAGCTTTTTTTAATCCACAATAGGTTTTGGGGTTTTTTTAATAATCCTCAGCACATTTCACCTCTCTAACCCTCAGAATATTTTTTTAAAAACAATGCTTATATGATTTCACTTCACAGACTGATTCTTATCTTGCTCCCTCAAATACATAGATCTACCACGAAACACAGCAGTTGTTAAAATGTTGTGCACCATTAGTCGTACTGGAAGCTCCTTTTGTATCATATTTCAAATCAGCTAATATATAGGACAGGAGAGATTCCTAGATTGTTTATAGTCTGGCTCCAACACCAGGAAGAAGATTTTATTATTACTTTGGGCACATATTTTTATTTAGTTTTGCAGTTCTGACCATCAGTGAAAATAACACGCACGCTCTATGGCCTCCATAACCTAATGCCATTAAATTAACCAGTGGAGCATCTTTTCATTGTACGCTGTTTTCAGCTCTGGTCAGCTCTAGCTCAGAAATCACGCAGAAAGTGAATTGAATGACAGAAGGACAACAAAAGAATTAGAGACAAGGAAAGGCTTTAGGACTGTTTAATTTCTCTGGAGGAGAGATTAATAGTATCAGGACCTTCTGGGGAGTGTTTCTGTGGCAGGCGGCACATGGAAAGAGGCACTGCTGGTAGGCAGCCCTCAGGCCATTTAGGATTTATAGCATAGGTCAAAACAAATGCTGTAAACACCAGGAAACTAATAGGTTGACAGCACTGGTCAGTGCAGTGCTAGTGTCTTGGTTTTGATTAGATTAATTCATCAGTAGATGGTCTGAGGTGGAAACCTGAAGAAAAAAGTTTGGACACAGGGAAAAGACATGTGTCCCAAAGCAAAAGAGGTGGACACAAGGTGTGAGGAGAGCACAGATGTAGAGACCACAGCCTCCCAGGATGCTCATTCTGTATGATCAGGCCAGGGACCACGTCAGGCAAGGGACAGCTGATGGGATACTGCTCCTCACAACACAGTCGAACAGAGATCTCCCCCACACCTGGCACCATATGAGGGTGCTTTGACGTATATGATCACTAGCAGAGCTTTCTGGGGCCCAAGGGCATGCTGACCAGCTAAAATGGCTGGTCTTCACCATCACCAGAGCTCAAAGGCAGCCATTGGGGCACCACGGTGCTCCAGGGCCGTGTTGTTTATGAGCATCTCCTGCATTCTCACATTTGCATTTTAAACCCACAGTGAATAGAATTGACAGAGATGCGAAACATCCACATGGTTCCCCAGCCCAAATGCATCACGGATCACCAAGCAGCAGGGTTGGCCTGGGCCCAGGGAAGGGGCCAAATCCAGCCAAATCCAGATACAAAGCTCTGAAGAAACATGCGGGCCTTGCACTTGAGAGCATTCAAACGATAAATTTTCTTTCTTTTCAGCTTTCTTCAGTTCTAAGATGCTTCCTCCTAATTTCCTCTCTGGAAAAGCTCTCGGTCCATTGATATGAATGTTGACTGTCACTTAATTTACTTCAGTAATTGCTTTGAAGTTCATTTCCAGCACTTGCAGCTATTTGTGGTGATTGTTTGCTGCTGGCTTCACAGATGATTTTTTTCCTCCCCTGTCCATTTTTTTTCCACTGGTTCCACTTCATAGTCACAGTCTAATGGCAGGATTTGTCTTCTCCAGTCTCTGCCTTCACTCCCATCTTGTTGGTTATTATTTCACACCATCACAAATCCTGCTTTTGCATCTTGCAGGCATTAAGATTGTTATGGGTAACCAGCTTCTCTGCTCTGCAGACAGAACTTCGTTTAACTGCTCTTTTCTCTTTCCGTTCTGCCACACTGATGGTGCATGTTTTAAGTCTCTCTTTCTAGTCGTCATGACTGTGAATAAGAAAACTCTTGTTTGAGCTTAGGATTACCATGGTGACAGGTTTATTATCTACCCATTTGGATGCAGGTTATCCTTCTGGCAATTTTTGGCACGTATTAGTCAGTCTGTGCTGATGTTAATTGCTGTTTTGTTGGGATACATTTGGAAGCCCAGCAGGGGAAATGGAGAAAATAATGTCATTGAGTAGCAGCAAAAAAAAAAAGCAGACTCGAATCTAGCTTTTAATGAATGCATTGCAGGGTAGTCAAGTCATGGAGACAGAAGCTCAGAGTTGAGTTGCTGGCTGTGACACAAATTGTATGGACCAGATTTTTTTCTGTCTACACCTTCAATATTCCACGTCAAATAGAGATAATGTTGGCAGGATTGTGATCAAACAGAAAATACCAGCATTATCACACTTCATGTCACCTGTTCTTTACTGGGCCTCCCGTGTATTCAGGTGGCAACAGACCAAATGCTTTTAACATCCTCCAATTCAATCACTTGGGTTCATTTTACAAAAGAATTGGTTCATGCACTATGACTTACCCAAACCCAACTTCACACTAGGAATGTGTAGAAGCATTGAGCCATGCAATAACCAGTCTGAGGGTGCAAATACCTTGTCAGCTCTTCTCTGCAGCTCTTCTGCTGTGTATCTGTGAGAATGCCCAGCCGATCCCTTGCTATCTTTACCCTTGCCACATCTCCTGCTCCATTCCCATTTCCCGTTCAGTCTTACCTACCACCGGGAAGTTCCTGGGGTGACGTGATAGACCAGAATCTCTGCTGTCATGTAAATACACATATGACAAGTCTTGATTGCAAAGCAGATGAGAAGAATGCAAAGTCTTTGGGCTGATCCCTTCCTACACAGCAGCCCTGACACAGCTTTCCTGTTCAGCTGGCTGGGATGTTATTGCACCAAGGAAAATGCTGAGCACCACCTCTTTAGGTTTTTATTGTCAATGTTTTTCTTGATCAGGCCATTAAAGCCTGAGGTCTGTGTTCAAATCTGTCTGGACAGAAAAGCAATGGTCCAAGACATAAGAGTACCACATTGTCCTCTTATAATCCAACAGATTTTTTGTCCCTGTGGAGATGACTTATGTTTGCAAGTCCTCGCATTGTCGGAAGCTGGCTTCAGGCATTTGCCTCTGGCTTGTGCACCTCCTCCTCTATCTACTGCTGATAAAGTCAGCAAGATTCCCCTCCTTATGCTGTGCCAGCTGCAGTCACAGTCTATAAGCCTGCACTTACTCCAGAACAAACAGAAATTGGGGAATGTTTTGAATCACTCAAGAATATGCCTTTCCCTGGATATTATGAATCATCCTGAAGATATTTATCTTTGCCAATTGCATTTTGACCTTTGACTTCAGATGGCAGAAAGTAAAAATCCTCTGGGGTGAAATGAAAATAAATTGAAATAGTTTAGGGATTTTAACAGAATCTTAACAAGATCTTGCTTTTCAAGATTTCTAAGCACTTTCCATTATTTGATAATTGCAATTATAGTACGAGAATTGATTAGTTGTAGAAAAATAATTATACACTCAATTAAAGCAAATTGAAATAGACTTAAAACGTTGGCACCCATTCCTACTGTTCCCAACAGAAAGAATTAGTTTGACCAGGATGATTATATAGCCAAAATGTTTGACTTCAGATAAAAAACTAAATTTCATTTTTTGGCATTGCAACTATGAATTTTAATGAAAGACTTGATTGTGGGGCAGTGCTGACTGGCCAAAAGGTATCATGGGGGATTTGACTGCAAAAATCAATGGTTAAAAATAGTACAGAAATTAATAAATGCTGGGAAAGATCATTTGGCCCTTGTTCCATTTGCACAGCTCAAACAGGAGTTACTGCTGCTTATATCTGTTGGGGAAAGTTGGACCTCAGGATGAAGCAGACTTTTCAGACCCCGGAACAGGACACCTTTTCATTAATGGTGTTGGCCTTTTCCCACAGTGGTGATTTAATGTAGGTGTGGTTCAGGGCTGGCCATGAGATGTTCACGGCATTCTATTTTGAACAGGAAAAGTGCAGTGTGATCAAAGTAATGCGTGCAGGAATTAAACAGCAAAAGGCCAAATAAATGTCAGTCAGAGCACGCACTAGCTAATTCCACCTGCAAACATATCCAGACTGCGGGAGTCCAGCGTCTTAAAAGTAGCCCCTCTGTCCCTGTGACAGACCTTCTGTCTGTTTTGTGCCAGATCAAAGGACGTGAAAAGCACAAAGGAGAAGTCCTGAAATCTCTTCCTCCTGATACTTCCCTTCACCTATTATAAAGTACGATTCAATCGCATCAGTATTCCCTGTTGCAGGACACACCAGTGCTGGGCAACAGAGCATCCTGGAGAAGGCTTACCCCCCCGCTGAATGCAACAGCGATGCTGTGATGAGTGGTTCTGAGCTGTATGAGTTAAGTGACAAGTGCCCATTTTAGAAGCAGTATCTTTCAAAAGAAATCAGCACAAACTGATCACTGCAGTGCAATCCAACTGCCCGCTAAGCTCAGAAAAGCAACTTGCAGTCTGACTGCTAGACAGAACCAGCCTAAAAGAAAATGAAGAAGTAATATGCAGAGCTTGCCTGATGCAAACTCTAGCAGTGGGGCTCACAGGGAGAACCTAAACCTGTCCTCTCCTGCACAGAACCCTGGGGCAGGAAAAGCAACAGCATTTTCCCCTTCCAGCCTGCAGTCTGCCACAATGGTACCTTTTTACCAAACTATTTGCTCACATTCTTATCTGAATAAAGCAATAAGGGAAAAATAAATGAAAGGGATTAATAAAGCAAAAAAAAGAGAGCATAGTGATAGAATGAGGAGGGGTAAAGGATATACACTGAGAGAGGGTAGATTTAGAGTAGATAGAAGGAAGAAATTCTTTACTATGAGGGTGGTGAGACACTGAAATAGGTTGCCCAAAGAAGCTGTGGAGGCCTCATCCCTGGAAGTGTTCAAGGCCAGGTTGGATGGGGCTTTGAGCAACTTGGCCTAGTGGGAGGTGTCCCTGTCCATGGCAGAGGGAATTAGATAGCCTCTAAGGTCCCTTCCAAATCAGTTATTCTATGATTCTATGAGGTCCCAGCTGCAGCTTTGCTTTCACACTTCCAACAAACAAATATACTTCCTCCCAAACAAATATATAAAATTTTGCACCAAGGCTCCCTTTCTGTTAAGCACCTTGGTAGCTTTTGCCATACTATCATAGGAATATCTGTCTTACATTCTTCTTCTTCCATTAGCAGCTACTGAATCATGTAACAGTTCTGTGCACCCCAGACTGCTTCAGTCTACTAAATTTTAAAGCATGGTCAGATTAATGAGTGAATTGGTCCCAGTGAATTAGCTAAGCTACAGATGCATAAAGAACAACAGCGACCACTGCTCAAAGCACCAACAAAACAATTGTATAATCACTACTCTCTGCACTAAACCCAAATGTTGTTTCAGCTGTGGTTTACCAGCCATTTAAACAAGTGATTACATAAATAAAAGAATCATTCAAACATCTGATGTGTTTGAAGCCTTTATTATTAATTTTACTAATTCATCACAAACACAGCAAATAAAACCTGCAAATTAGAGTTACTGTGGATTGCTCGATGCCAGCATAGAAAATCTGCATAGGTACACTAACTTATTAAAGTATGCTATTAAATGTCAAGGAGAATACCATGAAAAGCTTTAACTTATTGAATAACTGTATTTGCTGAAGGGTATCAATGTGTTAACATCGGTGTTTTATACAAAATTCTTCCTGCAATATAGTAGCTTTACCGCTAAAGCCTATTATAGTTCTATCCCCTCGGGCAGAGGCTGGAGAACTGCCATTTAATTGTCAGTGCTATAAATTAAAGGAGTGCTTGAGTCAGATGTCATCCAGAGCTTACAGACCCAGCAGAGTGGGTAGGAAATGCTGACAGGGAGTATCAGCCTGCTGAGAACCTTCCCAATGGCTCTTCCAGCACTCTGAACCTAATTAATTCTGCTGATCTTTTATTTGCATCTGCATTTGCATTGTATTTAAATTAAATACAGCTATGTGCACTCAGCTTAGCAAAGCCTGGATAGCTAGGAAACGAAAAGCATGAAGGAAAAACAGTGATTTTGTTTTCTTGGCTATTGTTTAGCACATTATAGGGGGAAGTGCAGGCGTAATCACTTACAGAGTGCTACAATTCCCCCAAGTGTTAAGAATTATGTTACAACCCAAAGCAGAGAATCATTTCTAGGAAATACATGAAGATACAATTTCCCAGCACGTGAAAGTCAAAATCCTAATTGGCAGAAGAAGTAAAATAAATTGAATTCCTCACCAAAGGCAGAAATCATCCTGGAATGGCTGCACTGTGCCTCATTTCTGTGAAGCACAGGTAATAGTGACAAGCTGAAGATACTGAGTGGAGCCCATCAATTCACCCACAGAAATGAGTACATTCATATTCAGTTTTCTGGTCCCATGGTTTGAGCTGTTTACTTGCTTGTTTCACTAAAATCTTCTATCAAAAATGTAAAAAAAAAGCACAGTCTAATCACTGCAGCCCCAATTCTGTATTTACACATTACAATCAGAAAAGCAGAGTTAATAAACACAGCGTTCCTGCCGCAGATGTCATCTCACCTTTCCCTTCTCCCTTAAAATCTTGTCGCAACATGAAATTCTTCCCCTCTATTTCCTAAAAAAAAAAATAAAATTGTTTTAATCTAACAGGGTACTCAAATTGCAAGCCTATGGATGGAAATCAAGGTTTGCCAGTGGTGCGTCTTGATCCTAGATTGGGCATCTGATTTTCAGGCCATTTGTTTCACAACCTAAGGCCATTTATTTCAGATACATGACAGCACCTAAGTGTGCAACTACAGTCATCTAACGTTCAGCTATTTTCATTTGTTAGTTATATGTTTCAGGTGCCCGTGGCCCAGTTCACCAGGGGAGCTATGTTCTAGCAAGGCTGAAGGTTCCCTCAGAGCAGGTTATTTTATGCTGAGAGTGTGTCATCAGTGAGAATAATTGAAGCAGTTTGCCGTTTCTTTCCTGATTTGATAATTACAATTTTATTTCCAAGAGTGTAATACGAGCTTTAAGAGCTTCCTTTAAGTTCACCTAGGCCACTTGCAGAAAACAGCCATAAATCAACATTTTAGAAAAATCTGAATCGTTCTGATGAGCAGTGAGGAATTATATGGAACACTTGAAATTCAGTGTGGCTGGGAGAAAACTGCCTACACTTCCTGCTGGCTTTGTGGGAAATGGATGGAAAATAGAATCTGAACATGCACAGATTAACATGAACACAGAAGTAAAAGCTATAATACATTTTAATTAAGTTCCATGAAAAAAAAAAGGACTAAATAATTAACTAAACTCATATGGGTGCTAAGGGCTATACCTACAGAAGGCCTTTGGCACTGCTACATTCGTCTTTTGCCACACCTAAATATGAGGAATCTGCAGTCAGAAGTGGCAAATACAGCCCTGAGCTCCCAAGCACCAGTGGAGGAGGTAGGGGAGACTCCAGCGGACTTCCATGAGCCAGCATCTGACATGCAGGATGGATAAATCCACCAGAGGGGAATACTGCAGAGGACCAGGTCTGCGATTTCTCTTCTCTTCTCTTCTCTTCTCTTCTCTTCTCTTCTCTTCTCTTCTCTTCTCTTCTCTTCTCTTCTCTTCTCTTCTCTTCTCTTCTCTTCTCTTCTCTTCTCTTCTCTTCTCTTCTCTTCTCTTCTCTTCTCTTCTCTTCTCTTCTCTTCTCTTCTCTTCTCTTCTCTTCTCTTCTCTTCTCTTCTCTTCTCTTCTCTTCTCTTCTCTTCTCTTCTCTTCTCTTCTCTTCTCTTCTCTTCTCTTCTCTTCTCTTCTCTTCTCTTCTCTTCTCTTCTCTTCTCTTCTCTTCTCTTCTCTTCTCTTCTCTTCTCTTCTCTTCTCTTCTCTTCTCTTCTCTTCTCTTCTCTTTTCTTCTCTCTACTCTTCTCTTCTATTCTCCTCTCCTCTCCTCTCCTCTCCTCCTCTCTGAGATGAGACTCCATCCTTGCACCCTGGGTGAGGTATGTATGGGAGATCAGCTATCACATCCTACAGCTCCAAACTGGACCAAGGCAATCATGACATTTCCTATGGGAAAATAGCTCAGTGATTAGGGTCATGGAGACCATAGACTGTGTCGTCTTTGATCTGAATCTTCAGTTGCCCTCACAGGTGCAGCTCCACCCACCGCTCTGGGAGAGCCCAGATGGAGCACAATGGCGTAGAACTTACCTGGAGTGCCTGAAAGCTGTTGTTCCATGCCTGGTACACCTCTGGTTGCACTGGAAAATATGCACATTTGCAAAAAATAAAAATCGAGGGGTTTTTGCAGAGCCAAGATTAACAATTAGGGCCAGCCTTGCTGACGCTTGCACTTTTTGATGAGCAGGGGTAAGCTACCACATGGCCAGCTCTTCATTTCATCAATCCTAGCATCTCCCAGTATTCCAATATTTTTTTTAAGCTTGCCAAGAAACGATTTGATTTTCTGTGACAGAACATCGTAAGTGACCTTCAGTTCACTGATGGCAGGGTATTTTTTGGTCTGATTGCTTGTTCAAACAGTGCAATGGTATAATCAGCACAAAAAGTTACTGAGAAATATGGGCTATTTCAAAAGGTAGCAAACTAAATAACTCAATAATTAAAACCAAGATGCAAGAAAATATAATAATAGACAAAAGGTAGTAACTACAGTTTCATTCAGTAATTCAGAAACAGAAATCATAGTTTTTTCAGCAAGGAAGCTGAAGAGAAACTAGGAAAAGTTGAGGGAACCCTGTCCTCCTTCATGAAAGTCTGGGAAATCTTGCAGTATCTCAAAACACGCAAAGGTACTGAAAGCCTCATTTTTCCATAACACTAAAGGATATTAATCGTGGGAAATCAATGGTGCAGACAGTAAGAAAATTGAAGTTTTTGCACTGTGACAAAGACAAAGATTCCTGCATCTCCTAGACAGAAAGGATGATGATTGTTTGTAATAGAAATATTACATATACTAGTGTAGAAATGCAGGCTTTTTGGTTGTATCGATCAAAGACAAATTCTACGCACTAGCAAACTGGTAAAACAGAAGCGTCTGGAGGATGTAATAGATGCTGAATGGAGCAGGACCAGTGTGCAGGCTTGACAATGGGGCAAGGAGTTTTCTGAAAGTTTAGCTTAGATGTCACTGGTGCTTTCATTGTGGGCAAACAGATTTTGACCAGCTGCTGATCTACATTTTGCTGTCTGCTTACGTGCAGGAGTTGACATGGATCACTCAAGCAAGCTCTGAGCTTGTGCATTGTCACAATACATTGTAGGATTCATCCCTTACGGTCACCTAGCCACCTGCTGAGTCTGCTGCTAGATGAGGAGGGAGATATGATAACAGAGGATGTAGAGGTGGCAGAATTACTGAATGCCTTCTTTGCCTCAGTTTTTACTCCTAAGGCCAGCCCCAGGAATTCCAGTCACTGGAAGTAAGCGAGCAAAACTGGAGTGAGGATGATTCTCCACTGGTCCATGAGGATTTGGTTAGAGAACTGTTACAAAAACTGAGAACACACAAATCCATCGACCCCAACGGCATGCATCCATGTGTGCTGAGAGAGTCGGCTGATGTTGTGGCTAAGCCACCCTCCATCATCTTTGAAAGATCATGGGGAACGGGAGAGGTGCCTGAGGAGTGGAAACAAGCCAATGTCACTCCAACCTTCAAAAAGGGCAAGAAGGAGGACCCTGGCACATACAGGCCAGTCAGCCTCACCTCCACCCCTGAGAAAATGATGAAGCGGCTCATTTTGAAGGCCATCTCTAATGAATTGGAAGAAAGAAGGTTATCAGGAATAGCCAGCATGGATTTACCAAGGGGAAATCTTGCCTGACTAATGTGATATCGTTCCATGAGGATGTGACCAAATGGGTTGATGAAGGGAGACCAGTGGCTGTCATATACCTCGACTTCAGTAAGGCTTTTGATGCTGTCACACATAACATCCCCGTAGGTAAACTCAAGAAATGTGGGATAGAAGATCGGACCATGGGGTGGATTGCAAACTGGCTCAGCAACAGTGTTCAGAGTGTTGTGATCAGCGGCACAGAGTCAAGTTGTAGGCCTGTTCTCTTCCCCTTCTACTGCCCTGGTGAGACCACATCTGGAATACTGTGTTCAGTTTTGGGCTCCCCAGTTCAAGAGAGACAGGGACCTACTGGAGAGAGTCCAACGGAGAGCTACGAGGGTGATCAAGGGACTTGAACATCTCTCCTGTGAAGAGAGACTGAGAGAACTGGGGCTGTTTAGTCTTGAAAAGAGAAGGCTGAGAGGGGACGTTATTAATGTATATAAATATCTGAGAAGTGGGTGTCAAGAGGAAGGGGTGAGTCTCTCTTCTCAGTGGTGCCCAGTAATAGAAAAAGAAATAATGGATTTAAATTAGAACATAGGAAGTTCCACCTCAACATGAGGAGAATACTGTGACGGTGACAGAGCACTGGCACAGGCTGTGGAGTCTCCTTCTCTGGAGAATTTCAAAACCCATCTGGATGTGTTCCTGTGTGGTGATCCTGCTCTGGCAGGGAGTTTGGACTAGATGATCTCTAGAGGTCCCTTTCAACCCCTAGCTATGATTCTATAATTTTTTTTTTGAAATAAAATTAGGCTTCAGTAGTCTGGTCACCAGCATGTCCCATCACTGCAGGCATCACAGGTTATCCCAGGAGTGATCAGCTGCTGCTCCCGAAGGCTGTGGCCCTACCAGAGGCCCCAGGTCACATCTGCTCACCCCATGCAGGTGTTCTGAGCACACTGGGGAAAATTACTCTAAGTGGCTGGGAACCATCCCCTAAACTGAAACGAACACTTTCTGTAGGCTCTGAAGCAACCTTGGTGTCCCTGATACATTTGTCCATGGCAGAAGAGGGCCTAACATTTTGTAAAGCCTGTCTGTCATCTGCATCTCAGCTTCACCAGCCCCTCTGAGGCCAAGAGGGGAGTAGGAGGGAACCTGGAGGGAGGAGATGGATCCTGGTCCTCTGCTTCTGGCTCAAAACCAGGGGTATGAATGTCCAGAGGCAAACCATGCACGCAAATGGGAGTTTGCTTACAGGATGAAAAATTTTATGTTTCCCTTTATGGAAAAGGACACAAGACTATTACTCTTCATTCATTAGTTACCATTATTTACCATTTACCCACTTAAAGACTTTGAACTCACTAGTCAGGGAATAGAAACACTGTGGCTTAACAGCTCAGTTACACCATGTAAATAATGAATTGTTAAGGTTTACCAGCCATCAGCAGGTTCCTTCAAACTATCTGGCGACCACTTCTAAATACCAGCCACATTTGCAGAAATGCCTGCTGATTCAAAACTACTCTCAAATAGAAGCTGGCACATTCTTCAGATTATATACTCCCAATAAATAATTTAGTCAGCTCCAGCACCTGGCAAACAACAGAAGACAGTACTAAGAAGTCATCAGAAGGGAAAAGAACTGTAAAAAAATCATTTTTTTGAGAATTACTGGAAATAAGATGAAGCAACAAAAGAGATATTGGGTAGCCAAAAGATATTGTTTCTTGCTGAAAGGTATTTCATTAACCAGCAGCAATGATTTGCAATTCTATAGCGCTTCTCACAAAATAACCATCCCAAAGAATTTCAATGAGCTGCTTCTCTGGGCTGACCAGCAAAGAAAAGTGATGAACAGCTCAGCACTGTTGTATCAATCAAAAGGAAGGGACCCAGCTGGCAGAAGCAAGTTTAATTTCTGATTGAGAGAAGTGACAGAGTTAGAACCTATATTGACATTTTTACTGTGTTGAGCTGGACAGGGTAACTAAGAGACTACACAACTAAATAAACTGTGGCCCATCCTCTGTCTTTGCTCCTTTTCTTTCTCATCCATAAAAGTAAAAAAATTAAAAAATTTTAAAAATACCCACCCCCCCCAAAACATATCTGAAAGTAGAAGTTGCTAGCTTTTGCAGTAAAAGCATACCAAACAAACGGCCACCAAGGAGTGGGTTTTCATTGCTGTTCTCATTAGACAGCAGTAAACATTTTCAGAATTTTCCAAGGGACCAAAGAAAACCAGACTGAAAGGGGTTTAGAGATCATCTAAGCCATCAGAGTGCACAAGACAGGGTTGGCTCTGTCTGTGCCAGCCTGGTATATGCTGTTCTCGTCTTAAAAATCTCCACTGGTAAAGGAACTCCAGGCTCCTCAGCAGTCCGCTCTGGAGCTCACCTGGTAGCAAATGTAGCCTAATGTTTAGGTTAAATCTTCATTGCTGGAATTTAAGCCAATTACTTCATCTTTGTAATAGATATGGAGAACATTTGACTGCCTCCTATGCAGTTCTATTTCACACATTTGAAGATTATTGTGTCTCACTTCACTAACTTCTCTAATTCCTTCCATTCAACCCAGTTCTTTAAGCCTTCCCTCTGAGGCCATGGTTTTAGGTTTCAGACATTCTTGTACTTCTCCCTTGACTTCTTCCCAGCTGATCTGCCTTGAATAGTGGAGTGGTGCCTGAAAGAAGACACAGTAGACATCTCAATGAGCAAATTTTTCCTTCATGTGCCCTATGGCATGCAGTTCATACGTCATAGTCTGGTGTGTGCTATTTTGTTGTAGCTTCAACAACAACATAATAGTTTTGACTCATATTTAAATTAAAATGCAGTTAGGACAGATTTATTTATTTGTTTATATTAATTTGTTTATTCATTTATTGTAAGAATGCAGCTAGCTTATCATTTTTCTTCACAGCTTGCATTTGCACATACAAACATTTGATACACCTAAGAATATAAATCCTAGCCTCCCTCTCTCAATGTACACAGGTGACATTATAGGACTTTCTTATCAGATATATCTCAACAGACATCATTAGAGGAACTTTTAAAGCGCAGGCTAGCAGAAGAACAGAAACTTTCAGATTACTGAGTTTGTCTGCATGCCTAAACCTTGCACGTAGGAGTTGCTGACAAAGTGTTCATGGAAAGGACTGGAAGTCTGCTTGAAGAACGGAACATCCAGGCTGGCATGCAACTGACACCACAATCCATTAGTGAGTAAAAAATGGAACAAAAAGAAAATATGATGGTGCAATCATGTAAACTGATGGAGGAACAGGAATATTCAGCTCAGCTCAGGCCAGCTCAAAAATAGCAGAAATTGGAGGGTTCTCAAGAGTAATTTGAAAATAACCACTAATTATTTCAAGATAAAAAGTATACATATTCAATGGCAATTCCCCCAAATGGGAATTTTCAAAGTAAAACACAAAGTGACTGCACAGACCATTTTCCAGAGTCGTAAAATTTTAGCTCAGTCAGCTTATTATAGAGGAAAAAAAAGCATTTCACAATGCTCTCACCCTTCCAGTTCTGTCTTGCAGTAAATGCTTTCCTAGAGAACTGTATTAGCAAATTCTTTCACGTACTCCCAGCAAACAACTCTGATCTGAATTTCTTTGCAGAGGTGCCATTACAGCCCTGGGAGTGAGCTGCTGATGCCCTCCAGTGCTGTTCGCTGTGGTAGTGCCAGGGCACTGCAGGAATCACTTGCGTCTCATTGTTCAGAGTGTAGTGAGTGATGCAGAGTAATGAGACATGACACTGAATAAATTGATGGAATGAGATACAACAGAAAGCGTGGGACTGAGTCTGACAGAGGAGACCTTTGTGTTGGTTAATCTGAACCTTTAATTTAATTAGATTTACGTGCAATGACAGCAGAGCATGAGGGCACAGTCAATCTCTGAGCTACTTTCTGGGAGATATAGTTCTCCCAAGATGAAATAAAATACTGTAAAAAAGTCTTTTATGTAGGACATGCTACAAGTTCTCATATTAGGTTTTTTATTGCTATTATATATACTGTTCCTAATGAGTATAGGGCCTCACTCCGGGAAGCAGCAGAGGACAACCCCCAGCCTAGGGACAAGCGAGGCTTTGTCAGAAGCACAAAGTCTTGCATTTCTCCTAAAATAAACACTGGCATCTGGGTTTAAAAGAATGATGAGCAATTGCATCTGTGCATCAGCCAGCACGGCCAGGCCCTGGCTCTGCCTTGGGACGGCAGGAACACTCGCCGGAACACTTGCTGCCCATGCTCCAACCACAGGCGACCAGCAGCCACCAAAGGCAGCCCTGCCTATGAGGTAGGCTGAAGCACTTGCCTCTGGTTTTGAACTTCATGCTGATGGCAGGCACCAAAATGGTTCTCACAGGGTCACACAGCACCTGCCACACCTGGGTAATGGGCCAGGAAATGAAAATCTGACATCTCTTCCTCCTCCCCCTCTTTTTTTCTCCCCGACCACTCAAAAATGAGGTGGTTAACCACTGATATGTTGGAAATATCTTTTTAACTAGGTTGTAATTATCTTTTTACTTCTACTTTAAGGAAGGTTGTTAAAGGTGAATGTGAATCCAAATACTTTATGTTTTTGTACGTAGCGAACAGACATCCCTGCTGCACTGGTGGGAACTCGGGGCAGCTCTCAGGTTGTCCCCAGCTGCAATTGCCTGGGTCCTTCTGGAGCTGAACTGCAGCACATGGAGACTGGCTGGGCATGGTATTGTGTCTGCAGAGTGATGGGTAGAAGGAGATAACAAACAAACAATGCAATGGCACTCTGCTGATATGAGGCAGAAAAAGAGTTTGTTTCTGGTTTTCTCCCCTGTTAATGTTCACTTATGGTCCAGGTCAGGCGCAGACCTAATACGCTACAGTGCCACGTTAGCAGTGGGCTCAACCAAATTCCTCCTGAGGCCAGGTTTGCCCTCCTGCTGAGCTGACCTTGGCCGACTGGAGGGGTGAAAGACAGCTGGGCTTGTGAAAACAGTGCACTGCACTACTCAGTTACAGGGATCCTGCAGCTATAAGGTGCAGGAAGAACCAAGAAGAGACCCTCACCACCATTTGGAAGGTGTCCCCTTCCAGTGTGTAGTTTCTTTCCTTGTGATCGAAGTGAGCGCAAAGTCTGTACATTAATCCAAACAGCTGTGGAGCATTTGAATTTGAGGTTTCAGTTTGGGCTCCTTACATTGTTCTTGAAACAACTGAGCTGATTCTGACAGGCTGGGATTTGGTCTTGCTGCTGTTGCTCCTGATTCTTTCAGTTCACACCTTTCAAACCTTCACAGACAAATGCCTGCTTTCACTGCCAAGACACCTCGTATGCAAGACTTGTAGCAAAGCGCAATTCCTCTGGAGCATTTGAGCAGAAACACTTTGCAGAAATGTGTCAGCCAGCAAGATGCACAGCTCTCACATTATCCCGGTAAAGCTCCTTTCTGACACAGGTTTCACATGAACCAACATAAGAAGGTAACAGCCTCGACCCTGGCTCTTCCATCACAAAGTAGGGCAGATGAAATGCCCTTTTAATCTTTTTCTGGTGCCCATCTCTACAATTTTTCTCCTTTTCTAAAGTCTCCTCAATTTATACAGAGTTTCTGCTCTTGCAGATCCCTGCCCTTTTTATTTACTACTTAGCATCTCTTCAGTTTTATTTTAATTTGTTATTCTCTGCTCAAATTTCCAGCAGGTCTAGCTCCCTTTGTAGGACTTATTATCTGCATTTATTCTCTGGTCTCAATAATACTGCTACTTTCATTATCATGCAGCTTCCTCCCTCTTCAAGATCGTTAAGGAAAATATTCAAGGAAATTGGATCAAATAAAATCCCATACGAGCTTCTCAATAACTTAATCCATTTTGATTCATTAGGGCTCACTTTTTTATTTTCGTATTATGCCATAATCTTCATAATAAAGATAATTCAAACTACTTTTTAGCTGCAAAAATCCAGAACATACTCCATGAAATTATTTAAATCCAAATATATTGCATTTATTGCTCATTTATTCACTAATTTACAACTGCTTAAAAATAAATGAGATTGTAAGACTTGTGCATTGCAAATCCAGGTTACTAATTGTTCATAGGTCTATTATTGTCTAAATGTTTCATGAAAGTTAATTAAGTTCCCATTTTCTGCCAGGTCTGGTTTTATCACCAAATAGGGAGATCTAATTAACATAAAGCAAGATGAATTCAATAATTTAGGAAGAATGTCATAACAAATCTGGATCATCCAGGTTGCTATACCACACCCCTCACCACTGTCTCCAAGCACATCAGTAATAGGATCTGTTCCTTCATGTTTAAATCACAAAATGCAAATATGTCAGGATACTCACTGATGTTAATGTGAGCTTGCAGCTCTGTAAATAAGAATCACAGAATAAGCAATTGCAGAAAAAGTCTCTGCACAAGCCAGAACACTCAAGCACATGTGCAATAGGGTCATAAAAAAACAAGTACACACTGCAAATGACAAAACAAAAAGGGGAAAAAAAACACAATTGAAAACCTAATGGCAAACAAACTTAATCAAGAGCCAATGTAGCATTATGGAACATATGGTAGAGGTCTCTGTTTCAGGCAGAACTAGAATCATTCAGGCACCTTGACATACTCTGAAAGTGTCTGTCGCTCAGAGGTGCTCTATTGTGCTTTACAAGGGTTAGCTAAAGGTCTTCTCAGCCCAACTCATTTCAGCACCAAAGGCACACTATTTGCTGTATGTGGCACCTTGCCACTACCCCACCAAGAAGGCAGGTGAATTACCCCTTCCAGCAGCATCTCCCCATATTCTTTTAATATGCCATATGAATATAGTTTAATATCTTTGCTTTAAAATTGTAAGGCTACTTTGAATGGCTGTGAGACTTGGCCAGAGCAGACTTTTCTGTCCTTCCCCACAGAGCTCCATCCTTCATTCTGGCCCAGACAGCAGCTCTCTTGGGGAGACAGACAGACATCCAGGAGCGTGCAAAATGGAATTCCCACAATATAAGGAATAGGAAGTATCAGGGAAGGATTAGTTATCCATTCAGTGTGCTTTACTGTGCTGAGAACGCTCTTTTCTGGAAGTGCAGTGGTTGTAAACAACAAATACAAGTCTTTAAGGATTGTAAATGATCACATTACTACTAGTGATGCCCTTGATAGAAAAGAATTGCCCATTTGAATGTAAGTTTGACCTACTGAGCTAGTCATGGGTTGATACGCATGAGACCGCAACTTTGGGATGAGATGAGGGGTGACTGCCTGGTTCCACAGCATGAAAGGAGAGAGCTGGAATAGGTGTGTCATGCACCGACCTGCACATGCAGTACAATGTCATGTATTTGCCTCTTGCTAGACAGATATTACTGTTACAGGCCACAGGCTGACTCAGCTTCCCAATAAATTAAACCAAAGGGACCATGTGATGGCCTAAAGCATCTGTAGTCACTTATCTTAGCATTAACTTCAGCGGCCCGGCTGTACAGAATAAATAGAGATGGCTCCATATCAGTAGAAGCTCTCACGCAGCATTTTCACTACTGCCTGCACTGTGCAGAGACCAAGACACCGTAAAGAACTATAACCCAGAAAAACAACCATGAGCTGTGTACGAATCAGCCTCTGAATCATTGCAGTTATAGAGTCCGGTATTGCAGAGAACAAAATTAGCCGAACATTATAATCAGTAAATAAACAACCAACATACCAGTGCAAGAGCCTTAGCTCTCTATGCCTATAAATTGCTGCTCCAGAAAAGTGTCACAGAATAAGCATAAAGGAGGTTTGTTCTGCTGAGCTGACTCAGCTGACCCAGCACAGCAAAAAAAAAAAAAAAAGAAAAAAAAATCTGTTTGCAAAGTCTTCAACATCCTGCACAGAAGCATGCTTATGGTAAGTGATTTGCTTATAACTGGAACCTAGCACAGAAGTTCCAGCTTCTTAGCTGGGTTTAGGTAGCAACATACTTTAGGTTCAAGCACAGAGAGTGTAGTATGCAACAGCAGGAGAAAGGTTAAACCTTCTTTTTTTTATTTATTACTGGCCAGATGCTTTCCTGTGCTATCTCAACAAAAGGATTCAAAATGGAGAAGAGGTTTGCCAACTGTTTTTCAGCATCGCTTCAGTCCAGCTGAGACAGTACATTTTCCCTCTCTATTTTAGCGCATCGAATTCTATTTGTGCATAGTCACCAAAAAAACCAAAAACAACACACCAATGTATTTTCTCATCTTTTTCCAGGCCCAGCTTGATTTTAGAGTTCTGGAGTGGTGGAATGTATTTTGTTTAAAACTACCTTAATCTCTATAAAACTCCTGGTTATTTTTGCAGTAAGATTTGGAGACTTGTTGTTTATTTCTCTTTTTCCTCTCTTATATGAAAACAAGAGACTTCTTAATGATCATAAAGTGCCCTTCCAGAACTAGTGTAATAAAGACATGTCTCTTTCAGGAAAGGGAAACTTTTTGCTTTCCACTTATCTGAGTAGATTCTCTAACATTCGTCTTTATTGAGTACTAGCTGCTCATGGTTGACTTTCTTCATTTCTCTCTCTGAACTCTGAGCTGATGTGCTCTCCATAGCTTGGCTGCCATTTCAGTTGCTGGGCCCAGTGGGTGTGTTACGTCAATACAGTAATATTTGCAGTCTGCTCTATGTGCGTGTATTTTACTGAACAATTTGATATCAATTGCACAAGTTAGGCCTCTGTGCCCTGTGAATGTTTTATTCCTCATCTCCCACCACATGGCATAACCTTTGGATTGCAGAATGAACACATACAGTGATGTTTTTGTTATACTTTTTGCATTTCATTTCTAGTTGATTAAAGAAGAGGAATGGTCCACTAACTAAAAACAGTACAAAAAGTGGTCTTCTGGAGAAGTGAATTCAACTCTTGGCTCTGCCAAAACGTTTCCGTGACTTCATCTACCTAGCCCAACAGCATGCAATGCAGAGGTCCTTGATTTACTGGTCCTTGATCAAACTAATTCCTAAAGCAAACCTCCCGAGCTGGCCCAGAACAACAGTGATGCTTCTTCTCACAGACCATCATTGCTGCATTGCACTGTGCCGAGCAGCTGAAATCATAGGCTGAAGTGTCCTCTGTGACCTGTCATGCTTTCTATGAGTCAGTCCCAGATTCTCATAGGTGCTTATGCCTAAGTATGGAAAGACATTTTTACTGTGAGGGTGACTAAACACCAGTACACATTGCCTAGGGAGGTTGTGGAGTCTCCATCCTAAAGATATTCAAAAGCTGTCTTACACGGTCTTGGGCTGCTAGCTCTAGGTGACCTTGCTTGAGAAGGGGGTTGGAACAGATGACCTCCAGAGGTCCCTTCAACCTCAATCATTCTGTGATTCAATGAGGAGCCCCTAGCCACCTCAGGGTGAAGACAAGCCCTCTCCAGTTTCTATGGACTAGATCTCCATCAGCTAAATCAGGAGCTTAGATAACTTGCAGACATGCTAACATCTGAACTGCTTGAGAGAGTCCAGCGCAGAGCCACACAAGATGATGAAGGGAGTGGAACATCTCCCTTATGAGGAAAGGCTGAAGGAGTTGGGTCTCTTTAGTTTGGGGAAGAGGAAGCTGAGGGGTGACCTCATAAATGTTTATAAATACGTCAAGGGGGAGTGTCAGGAGGACAGTGCCAGGCTTTTTTAAGCGACTTCCAATGACAGGACAAGGGGCAATGGGTACAAGCTGGATCATAGGACGTTCCACAAAAATACTACAAAAAACTTTTTCACTGTGAGGGTGACAGAGCACTGGCACAGGCTGCCCAGGGAGGTTGTGGAGTCTCCTTCTCTGGAGACATTCAAAACCCACCTGGATGCATTCCTGTATGACCTACTCTAGGTGATCCTGCACTGTCAGGGGGGCTGGACTAGATAATCTTTTGAGGTCCCTTCCAAACCCTGACACTCTCTGATTCTGTGATTCTGTGAATGTGTTTGAATCTGGAGCTGAAATTAGTCTTGTGTATCTCAGTTCCATGTCAGTAAGATGATGACAATACACTGTCCCTTTCTTACAGAAGCATTGTTAGAGAAAAATGTTTATTATTAGAAGAATTGTATAGATACTACAGCTAAAAGAGTTAATAATATTTACCTTACAATGACTAATAGTCAATGAAGTCCCATCATTTCTAGATAATTCTAAAGAATTGGGGTGGACAACTTGTCAAATATGTGTATGCAAAGGCAGCATATATTCATGTGGGTTTGTTTAACATGGAACATGATCTAACCCTCATCAAATCACAACACCATTTACAAGGGATCAAGAGAAACTCAGTCTTCTGTAAAACTAGACAAGGTATGACTAATGTGGACAAGTCCCACTTGGTACCCTAGCCAAGATAAAATGAAGTCAATGAGAGGCTTCAAAATGCACCTCTTTATTTCTGGACAAATTTTTAATTTAAAATTACAAGAACAGTGTGCAGCCTGGGCAATTCTTGTGTCAGTAGTGCTATCTCCTTTTATTTTTTTCACCTGACAAAAGATAAGACTTCTCCAAAGATTAATATTGTTCTGTTAATTACCTAACATATGAGCAGATGTTAACTGCTTCAGAAGTGCCAAACATTTCTGTTGTTAATCACTGCAGAGTCAGATGTTTCTAGACTTTCTTTTCAGAGCAATGAGCACGGTTTGAAAGCTTAAGGGCATGATTGTCACTGGCTTTAAGTGCAACTGTGTGGTTAAAACTCCATACCAAGCTTCAAAAACAGCTCCCAAGGCAGGGCTGTATTGTGCCACTTCTGTGTGCACAAAGAAATGCAGTGTTCACAGAGCACTGCAGAGTCTGGACCATAGCTAATTAACACTGCCTCATTTATCTCATCTACCTGAGAAGAGGAGCTGGTTCCTCTCACATTTTCAAGTGACCATAGAATTCAGAATTGTTCAGGTTGCACAAGACCTTTAAGATCATCGAGTCCCACCATTAATCTGAGACTGCCGGGTCCATCACTAAACTGCGTCCCTAAGCAACACATCTACACGTCTTCTAAAAACCCCCACGGTTGGTGACTCCACCACAGCCCTGGGCAGCCTGTTCCAATGCTTGACAACCCTTTAAATGAAGGAATTTTTCCTAATATTCAATCTAAACCTCCCCTGGCACATCTTGAGGCCATTTCCTCTTTTCCTACTGTTTGTTACTCAGGAGAAGAGACTGATTCCCACCTCACTACCACTTCCTTTCAGGCAGTTGCAGAGAATGATAAGGTCTCCCCTCACCCTCTTTCTCCCCAGGCTGAACAAGCCCAATTCCCTCAGCCGCTCCTCATATGTCTTGTTCTCTAGACCCTTCACCAGCTTCATTGCACTTCTGTGGACACGCTTCAACACCTCAATGTCTTTCACAGAGTGAGAGGCCCAAAACCAAACACAGGATTTGAGGTGCAGCCTCACCAATGCCGAGTACAGGGGCACAATCCCTTCCCTCGTCCTGCTGGCCACACTATTTCTCATACAGGCCAGGATGCTCTTGGACTTCACTACAAGTCACCCACAGGGGACTAAAGACACAGGGTTTGAAAAACCGTGTCTGATGCAAGCTGAAGCCCCAGAATCTAATGCCAGTTTCAGAAAAATGAAAATCTGAAGCTTACTGATGAAAGGAAGGAAACTTTGCAAGCATCACACTAACAAGGCTGCATTTTGTAAATTGCTGTCAGTTCAGTCTGAAAGGATTAGAGTTGAGTCCTCTCTTCAAGGGATGACAGTACCACAGAGCTCCATTTTGTTGATTTCTGAAAAAAAGTCTTTCCCTCTAATCAAGCACTGCTGCAAACAACAGTCTGACCTACTGCTTCCATAGTTTGAATACAAATCTCCACATGCAGATCTGAAGCGCTATGTGACATTTATCTAATTTCTCATCCCTTTATAAAATGTTCTGCACCAAAAAAAGTATATAAGAGATCAAGCAGGCAAGAACCTAGCACAAAGTGATCTATTACAACCCCCTCGCCCCTTGACTTCTATTTGTGCTGCTGAGACAAGAAACGTTAAACGTGAATTTTGATAGGCAACCACCCAAAGTGTCCTATAAAGTTTTCAACTCTAGTGCAGAGCAGCTTTGAAATCAACGCAAGTCCTGCCTGCTGCTCTACTCCCACAGGCTGTATTCTTGCTGTGTGTGATACGCTAAATAGCACTGAGTGTGTTCAGGTCAAGACCTGCAATTAAAATCCATTTTCTTATTAAAAGTACAGCAGTTTTAACATTGTGACATGAGCTGTGTCTCTTTTCAAAAAGAGAGATAAAACTCACAGAACTCTTCTCTTTCTTAAAGGTGCTATATCACTCTGCTGTAGTGCCCAGACTCCAAAAGGAGCAGGTGAATTCTGCCTAATAAAGTTTTCCCTTCTGAGCTTTGTATACAGTGCTGTGTGGTTTTGTACAACCCCAGTTCCCAATTCAAAAAATTGGCTATGTGTCACTTCCGTCTCCATATCTTCGAAGAATGCTTGAGCATCTTCTGGAGAAAAAAAATATTAAGTGTTACAAGCATACATCCAACATGAGGTTTGTAAATCGGTAACACCAAGCAGTGCACAATACATACAGCACTACAATAGATACGTATGTGAATGAGGAACATTCCCAGGCATAAAAACACACTTGAACATACTTGAATAGAAGGAATTTCTATTTACTTAGGCCTTAGATGACCTTCTTTTGAATTTCTTATCAGGTAAACCAACTCTTTCTGACCAAGGAGAGGAAAAAGAAGAGGACAAAGAAATCATTTCCCAAACATTTTCAGGACACTACAACCAAGTCTATAATCCCTACTACAAAAACAAAAATCAAACAAAAAAAAATTCTAATCACACTGAACCAGATGTCACTTCCAGAGAGCTAAAAATCTAAGACTGCATCTGACTCTGCTGGCTCACAAACCAGCTGCCAAATCGAATCCCAGAGGCTAGCCCAGATGCAGCACAGCAAAGAACAGAAACTAATGGGAGCCCATCAATTCCCTGTCAAAATTTTCCCTAATCTGCCATCAATCACAGAATATCATTGTTATTATCTCAATAGCCAATATGCTCTGGAACTCCTAAAGCTGTGTCCAGAGATTTTCAAGTGGTTTTTATCCTGCTACAATATTGAGCTGCTGCAATATATGGAAGATGAATGAACCTTTTTAGCTCTTCCTAATAATGTATTTTCTTCTGACCTACAGCCAGCAAAAGTAAGATCATGCTCAGCATAACTTTATTTTTCCCAATTTATGAATTTGTACTGGTTTTTAGAAATGTAACCCAGATGTGTGTTTGAAACGCACAGTGCAGCAGTGTTCAGGTAAGCTTAGTGTGACACTGTTCAAGATCCCAAGATAGCCTCATAATTTTTTATGAAGCAAACCTCAAATTAATGAAATCTTGAGAGACATCCTGGCTTTCCTAAAACACAGAATATATGCCAGTTTGCCACAGTCTAGGGAAGAGAAGGGCATGGAAATCAGTACTTTTTGTAACATCTGGATTAATAAAAGTCAGGCTTAACCTAAATTTCCAGGATTCACTTTATGTTTCAGTATAACCAAAATGTATTAGCTACTAATGAAACCCACAAGACAAGTCAGTTCTTGCCCTTAAGGCATTAAAAAAGTTTCCTTTTTGAAGAAACTTTGGAATTATTACCATATAACAATTTGCTACATGTGAAGCTACTGGGAATCTGCTGCTGGAGGCAGAGATCCCTGTCAGGAGCACAAGGCATTGAGTTGTGCTGGCTGCTTATTTATTTCCCAGTAGAATTTAATCTCTAAAGCTCTCTTTTGCCACACACCTGCACATCCAAACAGCCACTTTTATATTATCTTCCCCCACTCCCTCAACAGCCAGAGCTTCCTTAGTCTTGCCCTTCCACGTCTGAATGGAGCTGGAAATACTCCCTGACTGGGGCACAAAATCCCAGGTAAGCTTTACGAAAGAATAACAACAACAAAAACTCCTGATGGATGCCTGAAATAAACGGAAACAGCATCTCTCCTGACCTCTTATTTTTTATATATGTCATGTTGTTCATGAACTTTCAATCCTGGAGAGTTAAGTCCACTCCTGATCCTACAACCTTGGTATTACATTAACTGACTTAAGCTAGCCATATGCTACAGAAATACAGTCTGGTTCTACCTCACTGCCTTTTCAGAAATGGTTCCTCTGGGCCACCTGGACCTTTCTTCACAGAATCAGCTGGTTCCTTCTTTCTTCAGTGACTCCCCAGCCCTTCTGAACTGGCCGTTGCTCACAGTGCTCTGGTGTTGCAGAGCCACAAAGATGATGGAGGGAGTGGAACATCTCCCTGATGAGGAAAGGCTGAAGGAGCTGGGACCCTTTAGCTTGGAGAGGAGGAGACTGAGGAGAGACCTCATTAGTGTTAATAAATACATCAAGGGGGAGTGTCAGGAGGATGGAGCCAGGCTCTTTTCAGCGACGTCCAATGACATGACAAGGGGCAATGGGTGCAAGCTGGAGCATAGGAGGTTCCACAAAATCATTAGGAAAAACTTCTTCACTGCAAGGGTGACAGAGCACTGGCACAGGCTGCCCAGGGAGGTTGTGGAGTCTCCTTCTCTGGAGACATTCAAAACCTGCCTGGACGCGTTGCTGTGTGACCTACTGTAGGTGATCCTGCTCTGGCAGGGGGGCTGGACTAGATGATCTTTTGAGGTCCCTTCCAACCCCTGACATTCCGTGATTCTGTGATTTATTACACCTAATTTTGGCGATTACAACCAGGTATGTAAAGAAAAAAAAGCCTGAAAGAAAGGATCAGGAATATCACAGCTACAATGAGGAATTATCTTTTCTACGGAATGGGCCCAGTTACTCTATGTTAACATTTCAGGCCCCAGCGTGTTTTGCTGGAATTACATGCACTTAACCTCCTGTGACACCAAAATATTTCATTGAATTCTTACTAAGAAATGATGCCAAATTCATTTTAATAGAGATATTAAATGAGGATAGACCATATCTACATTGAATTTGGATAATCAGCTGCCTTTGCCTAATCTCCCACCTCCAGACCATTTTCTAGTGCCCTTTTAACCCTGAAAGCGAATAACAGAATATTACTCAGAACAAAATGCACTACTGAGAAAAATACTTCTGAGTTAACTAAGATTGCTTAACCTGCGTGATAGCTGTGAGAGGCACCTAGATCCAGTACCCACTGCAGTCAGTTTATAACCTTCCATCGACTTCCTTCAGGCCTCAGGCATAAGATAATTTCGTGTCTTACTCAAAAAATATGGAACTGCTGGGGAGGAAAAGTGCTACAGAAAAAGCCTTGAAAAGAGAACTGAAAGGCAACTGTGCAGGGGTCTATGAGTTTTGAGTTTTGGAGTGTTTTCTCTTACATACAAATATTTTTTCAAGTGCATTTATCAGAATAAAAAGCGAAATATCTGAAGGGTTTTGGCACCTTTAAGTCCAAGTTGCTCACAAAAAAAAACCCAAAAAGCAAACAAAAAACCCCAATCCCAAACAAACAAACAGAAAAGAAAGGAAAAATAAATAACATGAACAGTCTTCATTGTTCCAACACTAACTTGAAAGGAGCAGGAAATTCCTTTTCACCCGTGGTAACATCATCATAAATAAGTACCATAGTGAAAACTGTGTCTCACAAGTTTAATAACCAGAGCAGCAACTCTGAAAATAGACTCAGAAAGAAACTAAATGTGTCAGGTATCTTTTGTAGTTCAAGAAAATAAGAAATAATAGACATTAAAACAATGTTAGAGGTGGTGGGAACAGTAAAATATTCCCTTCACTAGAGTTGACCATCATCCACAAGTCCAGCCAAATTTACCCAGTCCTTGAGGTCTGAGTGACAATCAAATTCTTTAACAAAATGCAATAATATGTGAAAGAAAATCCTCTTTATTTAGGTAACTGCTACTGGATCCCTAATCGAAGGGAAACAGGGACAGCTGTAGGGTAACAGCAATCCTCTAAAAGGCAAGAGATAAGGAACATCTGCTAGCAGGAACCTGAGTGAAAAAAGACCTGTCTGGGAATGGACATAAAATATTAATATTCCCATATCTAAGGTCCTCTAGACAATGGAAAAAACAAAGAGCAAACCTTGAATAAACAAGATTTTCACAGCAGAACTCTATTCTGTGAAATTTAAAGCTGTAATTCAAAGTATGACTTGATTCACAGGATGCCACTTTGCTGTTGTGCTTCCCAAGAGGAATCGCAACACACAGCCTTGGAGACCGTGGCAGCACCAGTCCCTGAGCATGAAGGATGGGACTTTTAATGCACTGATTTTCTCTTGGTTGCTTGCTAACTTGTTTTTGTTTCCTTGTATAATTTTAATTTGTGTGTAATGTGTGTACATATTACAATTAACTGATCAGCTCGGCAGGGACCTCAGCAATCCACTGGAGATGTTTACTAAAAGGCTAACGGACCCCCTGTCACTTTGCAGATGTATGCTCTGCATGCATGCTTTATGGTGGCTACCTTCTTTGGAGAGGAAAATAATTGGCTCCTAAAAGCAATTTTAACAAATGGATATACAAGAGGAATAGACTTCCTAGTGACAAAGGTCTGCCACTGGCACCTCACTGTATAGAATCATAGAATCACAGAATGGTTAAGGTTGGAAGGGACCTTGAAGATCTTCTAGTTCCAAACTCCCTGCTGTGGGCAGGGACACCTCTCTCCTGCCAGACCAGGTTGCTCAAAGCCTCATCCAACTTGGCCTTGAACACTTCCGGGGATGAGGCATCCACAGCTTTCTTGGGCAACCTGTTCCAGAGCTTCACCACTCTCATCGTGAAGAATTTCTTCCTAATATTTAATCTAAATCTCATCTACCTGAGAAGAGGAGCTAGTTCCTCTCACATTTTCGTGTGACCATAGAATTCAGAATTGTGGCCCTACTTCACCACAGTGCTGCCTGTTGGAAGGACTCACAGGACACGTAGCAAAACCATTTCTGGAGGAGGAATTCATATAGCCTGCATCTTAACATGATATCCTAGGCCCTTCTCCTTGGAAGGAATTTAAATCCCTCTATTTTCAATTTTTTCTACTAGGTCTGCATATTCCACTATTTCTCAAAAACAAAAGTGGAAGAGGAGTAAAGTTTCATTGTTAGGACACTGAACAGGGTGATCAAGCACCTGGATGGATCCAAGTGGAGAGGCTGAGACCCTTCCATCCCTGCACTGGGCACATGTGGCCAGATCAACCTGCAGACTGGGTAGGGAATCTGCAAGTATTCAACACCCCTTTGGGTAATTTACAAAAACTGCAGATAATTTCAGTGTGTCATTACTGCACATGACAAAATTATTTCTATTTTTCTTTTTAAATCAGAGCTCTCAGTCATAGAGCCAAGGCAAAGGCAATGAACCATGGTTTGAACATCCTCAGCTTAAAGATCACCTGTCTGCGTTCATTCTGTGTTCCCTTGTCATCAGAAGACAGAGGGTATTTTGCACATGGAAGTGGTTTCATGCAAACTTCTGAGTGCTGAAAAGGTCTAGTAAGTCAAATCCAACTTTAATTCTTCTCCTTATGTTGCTTTAGAATCATAATAATTTTTTTTTGAAGTATTTGATTTGGTTTCCTATCTATTTAAGCACAAATCTCAGGCAATATCTGCATTATCAGAAGAGAGGCAGAGCAAACCACTACCACACATAGACCACACAGGGCTGGAAACCATCCTTGTCTTGCACTGAGGAAGACAAGGACCCTTGCATCACATCAGGGACCGTAAACCAGTTATGAGAACTGCAGGTTGTTCTCTAGGCTGTGTTAACTCTGAAATGTTTGGAGACAGGTCCGTCACAGTTTGTCACTGCAGGTTTCAGGGCTAGGTTGCATGAGAAAGCACCTTGTTTAGGAGGATGATAGTGATGAGAAGCAGCTTGGCTGCAGGGAGCCCAGCCTGGGGCTGAGCAGGCAGCCAGGAAGCAGGAGAGAGCGCTGCCAGCTTGTGCCTCAGCCTGGGAGGATGAAGAGGTTGTTGCTTTTCAATGAGGACAGGAGCTGGTGAGCACTAGGGAGGCCACCACAGCTTTCCTGGACTGTCTGAGCTTGAAGAAGCTCTGATCCATTTCTTAGTGGTCCTACTTCTTGGGAGTGCATTTCATCATCCTGAATATCCAAACAGATATTTCAGGTGGTTTATGAGCTAAAATTAATGGCAGATGTATTCAGCTGCTGGATATCAGGCCTGTGTTATCTACCTGCAGCAAAATCCACATTGCCAAATTTTCCTAAGTCTCTGTCTATTCACCCCTAGGTTCGATTCGCACTCAGACCTGCTGATGTTTCTTGCATCATCATCCACACTGAGCTACTAAGCAATTTTGGAGATACTGACTTAATTCACAGACACACAGGTGAAGATTTGCAGTCATGCATCCTAGGTAAGCTGGAAGATCTACAGTGTAATGTTCTGACAGTCGAGAACAAAGTTATGATAAATCACTGATGTCTGGACAGTATGTGGGCCTGCAAATATCACCAGGAGACATCAGCTTCCCAGCTGATGTGAGGCACTGCACATCCACAGCTACTCCTCAGCACATGCCCACAAGATGGCAAATACTTTCTAACACTGTGCACATCTCTGTCCTTCATGCGCTGTGATGGAGAACTTAGTGCAATGTGTTGGCAGAATTTTGAACCATCAATGAAATGGGGAAGACTGAAGCCTGGCTGCAGTAGAAACAGAGAGTTGCCTGAGCAGAAGCGCCACCACACTCTGGTAGGTCCAGCACGGCTAATGAACTGGAAGGGACATGAGTCTTCATGTCAGACATCCCACCAAATTCGTTGAGCTGCCTGCAAACGGCCTTTGCACAGACTGTTTGAAAGGAGGTAAAAGCCACTGTTGCTATTCCTGGTCTTGGCTGAGGGATGACTCCAAAAGAGCAGGAAAAAAGGCCTGGTATGACCCAAGCATACTCAGCTGAGGGACCTGGCATCAGGTTGGAAAATGGCTGCGGCTGAGCTGTGCCGCTGTGAGGGTGAGTGAGGAGAGCATCTCTCGGCAGGAACAGTGAGCCCATCGCAGCAGACATCCAGCAGCTCTGCTTCTCAGAGGCTGCAACGAGCTGGTCTGAGCTCAGATTTCATCAGCACGTACAAAGACTGTCCAGTGGACAGCACCGACACATTAAGGCATTTTCTTGTCTTAAAAAGAAAAGGGCACGAGCAACAATACAGCAGCCAAAACCACATGGTCAAATCAATCACAGCAATCGTACTTATCAACCTTGCTGCTAAGAACTCTGCAGCAAGGGCTATAATCAGCATATCCACCACCCAGACACCATGAAGAGGAAGTCCACAACAATGCACACTCCCTGTGCATTGCTCTGTCCTCAAATGCCTGGGACTGGAGCTATTTATCCTCTTATTTATTTTACAGCTCTACAAAATTGCTCTACAGCGCTTCACTTTGCCTTCTATTTTCCCACAGATGTTTCAATAGAAATTATAGTAATTATCCATTGTGAAGGAATTAATTGGCATTAACAATTGTGTGAAATATAATTGTTATCAATTTCATGAAGTTTCTGTCATATTCAATCGCCCACATAGCTTGAATGATGTGCACATTGTGGAAGTGTGGATGTAAAGACTATCCTTAAAGGGTAAGTTATCCAGATGCAGTTTAGTCCATTTGACTGGGAGTTTTGGGACAGAAGTGAATTTTCTGAAGGAATCTAATCTGATTTTTCCTGGAGGAATCTAATCATGCTAGAAAGTCCTTTCTAGAGCCAGACAACAATATAGAGGAATAAAAACTGTAACTTATCATCATAACATCCTTTTTACAGAGCAGGCATTCAACAGAGCCCAAAGTTGCCATAGCCAATTTCCACCTTTAACAAAAGTGAAGGAACAATAAGAATTTTAGCTGGAATTTTCATCCTAAGGAGTGAAGGAGCACTTGCCAACACACCTTTCTAGGGCTGAAGTTAAAGACTTGCAGCAAGGCATTTGAAGAAAGCCTAAACCATTCTGATGTGTTAAATGTGACTTAAAATAAAGATAAGAAAGGGTCAGTTTAAGGCAAAATTAATCACATTTTTTGGTATGTCTTTAGATAGAAGTTTCAGTCCTCCAAGCACTCTAGGTCCCTTCTCATCCCAGTGACCCATCTTTGCATGCTTTACAGCCTGAATCCATCTCCCATGAATCACACAAGAATAGGCCAGCTGAGGTCACAATTAATTCTTTTTCTCATGTCTAAATGGAATTTCCTGTGTTTCAGTTTGTACCCATTGCCTCCTCTTGTCCCATCCCTAAACACCACTGAGAAAAGTCTTTTTTACTTCCCCCATCAGGTATGATACACACTGATAAGATCCCCCAGAGCCTTCTCATAATTAGGCTGAATAGTCCCAGCTCTGTCAGCATCTCCTCCTATGTCACTCCAGTATGTCTTCATTTCTCTCGTACTGGGAAGGCCAGAACTGGACACAGCACTCCAGATGTGTATCACCAGGCTGGGATGCTAGTGCTGGGATCAGTATTTCCAGCATTCCTCACATGATGGCATTGGTATTCTCCTACCACTACTGCAGGCAGCTAGCCTAGCTGAACAGTCTTTTCACAGACACATCATTTTGGACACTTATAGCTGCTCTCTAATCTACCAGTGTTTCCAGAAGCTTTTCCTCCTCTGTCATTTACAGCTGATAATATCCCAGTCTGTAATAAAGGGTTTGTTATTAGTTACGGAGTAGGTGACCTTTCCTTTTGTACTGTTAAATTGCGGTGCCTTTTGATTACCGCAGTCCTCAAGGTCACCCAGTTCCTTCTGAAGATGGTATGAATATTTTACATTTGTCCAATAGATAACCTTTCTCTCTGGAAGTTCTCATTATCTTTTAAAAGTCTTTCTAGTCAGAAAACCTCTGAAGTATTACATTCCTTATTCACTTTCCTGCCCTTTACTCAACTTCTATTATTTCTGCTTTGTCCTTCATCTTATCTGCAGTCATGCACCATGGCAAAGCCCTCCATCTTCCTTCCATATCAAGAGGAATGCTTGGCATCGCCCATTAATTTTCTATTAACTAAGAACAAGCTGTATGCACCCTGCAGTAGGAACAACCTAGGTACGTAGCACACGTACTTCCAAACTACCAACTTAGATCAAAACAATCTGGGCTGTGAAACACTCTCAACAATCAGTCTTGTGCTTATGATGTACGTAGAGTTCGAAACTAGGCAGGTAGCTGCTCCCTCTGTCAGAAATGCTAGCCTGGTTATGTCAAGGTAAGATGTAGTATTTAGCTGCATGTTACACTAGCCACAGATCTCCACTGACCTACAAATGATGACTGAGTTTCTTCCTAAGGTCTTACAAATAAATCAGAGCCTAAAAACTCTCTATACAAAACTGAAAATGTTGTCTGCAATGAATATATTTTTGCTCATGGAATTGCAGCTGCTATTCTTTTATCTCCTTTGGGAACCTCTTCAATTGATTTAGTCATCAGTATGTAGGACATGTACAGGCCAAGAACAAAAACAAAGAAAGCCTTCTTAACAAAGCTCTACAGCTAGATTATTTACCAAACTTCTAGCCAATTCAAATAATTTAAAAATCTTAATTATTTATGATTAAAACCTAGCCCCAGGCAATAACATGACTAAACTTTGGATAATATGAGAAATAATATATGTGCTCTTTGGGAGCGAGGACAAATGCAGGCAGAGTTGTTAACAACTATGCAATTTTAGTAATTCTGATGAATTGATGGATATGGCATAGCCTTACTCTATATTGTTTGCATGTCAGGCTTAAGGGATTGCAGTACAGCTTTCTCTGCTTAATGATATTTGTAGCCCCATGGTCAACAGCTGGGAAACGATCTTTCCTGAAGTAGTTGAAAGATGCACTTTTTCTCCAATTTTCCTTTGGCAACTTTAGGCTTTGTTTGAAAAGTTGAAAAGCCTTTAACTCAAAACCATATTGAAGTATCAATGGCTGAAAACTGTTCCAAACTGTTATAAAAAAGACAAGAAGTAAATGAAGTCTTAGCAGTCTTTTTTAGGACAAAAAAGAAAAAAAAAGTCATGAAGGGAAACTTTTACCTAGTTCTACGAAACCTGAAGACAGACATACTTTCGATCACCTGGGAACTTCATGGTCTGTCCATGCTGGAAACAACAGCTCCTTTCCCACTGCATGAAAACCCTTCATACTTCACCTTTTAGAGTACATTTCCAATTTTCTGAGTGCTCAGAGAATGAAAGCAGAAAAAAATATGGTCCTGTTAGTTATTGCAGAAGGATCCACACAGAGTCCTTTGCCTATCAAGCAGCCCACGAGCATTAAACACTATCAGCCATTACTGGGTCACCAAGGGATGGAGGAGAAGGACTGGCTGGTGGCACACAGGGACTGGCCACCAGAGACCCTCCATTAACTTCTACACTAACAAAAGTGATTAAATGTGCAAGTCATGGTGAAACAAGAAGCAGTTAAAATTGCTCTTGCGGCAGCACGCTCAGCAGAGCCAGGCAGCAGTATGAAGCTTTTCCAAGGAGGGAGTGAACAAGAGGCCCCTGTCTGCCAGCCCAGCCCAGGATGGTGGAAGGAGAATGCCACAGGAGATGAAACTAGAGCTGCAGAGACTGAAGCAAGCAGACGAAACTAACTGGGGTGAAGGAAGGAAGGAAGGGTGCTCAGCAACCCTCCGGAACCAAGGGAAGATCTCCTTAGAAAGCCTTGAGAAAGGCAACCTTTGAGTGGGAAAAAAAAAACAAAACCAAAACAACCCACAAACCACCAAAAGAAACCAAAATGAATGAATTTGCAATTATCAAGTCACCTCTGTCAACACTCACACCTGCACTGCCCTAGCACCAGAAATCTTTCACATAGCCCCGTCCTTACCACTGCTGGCTTATATCGTGTTTATTTGCTGGGAGAGGGAGGGAACAGAAGCTCAGGAGCCTGAGGAGGAGCTGGCTGGCAGCTATCTGCTGGTGCTGTGAGGTTAAAGTGGGAGTGCTAGCACAGGGTCACTGAGCTGTGAACAGCCACAGCATACCAGACATCTCTCAGGCTTTGCCCACATGACACATGGAAAAAGCATAACTAAAAGAATCAAGTTAGCACACACCATGTGATCTGGAGGAGGTGCCTTTGCATCCATTCTCACTCCTCAGCAAATGGGAAGTTGGTTGTTGCCACTAAAAGAGGAAGAAGGGATCTGGCATTTCCCTTGACATGTCATGAGATGAGAACCTTATCATGGGCTGGTACCAGCACCTGACACACACAAATACAAGGTCACAAATAATTTGTGGTGATTCTGGTTTTTGTGTTGTTTTTTTTTCTCGATACACATGTTACTGCCTAAATGATTGGCTTGTAGATGAATGTCTTCCAGGCCACACAGCTTCCCTACAACGGGTAAACAAACCGCTTACAGGGAAAGGCAACCGCAGGAATAAAATTTCAGATGTCCTCTTTAAATTACAGCTACTTGCCTGAGCCAAAGAGGAGGCAGCTGTTACTGAACAGGCTGTCTGCTCTCTGCAGAGCAGCATCAGGGATTTCACAAAACAGTTTGGGAACCCTTGAATTAACATCTTAGCCAGCAGGTCAACAATGTGGAGAGCTGCAAAAAGAAAGAACAAAAGAGCCCTCGCCATTCATTTTCAAATCACAAGTTTTTACATATGTAAATTAATACTTTTATGGGTACATTCACTTTTTCCTCAATCAAAGAGTGTTTTTATGGCAAACATAAATTTTCTGTTCTAGAGAAAACATATAATTTTTCTGAAGACCAAAATTCCTCAGAAATGTGAAAAGTATACCTTATATGGCAATACTTAGAATCATAGAATAGAATCATAGAATCATAGAATCATAAAGGTTGGAAAGGACCTTAAGACCATCAAGACCAACCTACAGCCCTACACCACCCTAACACTAAACCATCTCCTGAAGTGCCACATCCAGCCGTTTTTTAAACATGTCCAGGGATGGTGACTCCACCACCTCCTTCGGCAACCCATTCCAATGCTTAATGGCAACCCATTCCAATGTTTAATTCTTTAGCACAGCTCCAAGCAGCAACAGACATAAAGGTCTAGTGCTACCCAACTAAGATGCGGGACAGGCAGGTGTCATCAGACTACAGCTGGTTACTGTTGCTTAATTTTCATTGCTGGGCCTTGAAATTTCCCAATGCATACACTAGTATGCATCTTCCATATATTGATATGGACAAAATACATCCAGGAACTATTCTTATGTGACTAGATGTCAGTCTGACCTTTAGGACTAGCACAGCACTAAAGGCAGCTCAGGTTTCATGTCTCAAGATACTATGGCTTCAAGCAATGATTACAAATGAACATGTGACTTCAAAGAGAAATGAAGGTCTAGTGATAATTTGTCACAAATAAATACACATTACATTAATTATGCCATCTTATCTGAGACTTTTTGTCATATGTCTAGCTACATATGCAGGATATCACTTCAAATTATTGGAGGTAACACACATACCTTTGGCTATGCAGAAGCTAGGTGTATTGGGTTGGCTC